>NC_051161.1:91454097-91556597 GCF_013339745.2 Dermacentor silvarum
ACAAATAAATGGTCTCCTCTTACGTCAAGCTTTCAGCTATTCTTTTATAGTATGTCTGGTGTTACAGAGACACGCATGATTACGGATTGCATGGCTACAGATTCTGCACGGGCTGTCCAGTAGTGCTTAAAGGCCAAATTTCGGGCCCCATAAAAAGCCTATAGTTTCAACCTACATAGCCTACATCGTGTAGATGTAGACCAGCCGTCACGCAAAATGTTAGATTTCAAATGCGAGTGGATGCGCCCCGAAAGGTTCGCAAAAGTGACGTTCTCGATACCGAATCTGAAAAAAAAATTCAGTGCCAATTTAGGAGTAAATGCGAGAGAAATGAGAGTATTACATCGCACTTATTTGAGGTCCTGGTGTAACGATTTAAACCACGTTCACCACATTGCAAAATGTTGTTCCGGAGCTAACTCGAAACACGGCCTGCCTCGTCGAAAGCAGATATAATATATATATATATATATATATATATATATATATATATATATACAACACGATCTTCCAAGCTCTCCCATTCCCTCTCTACCTCTACCACGTGACAGGCTTCTCACACTAGACACAAAAAACACTTTTTCCCAACTATGACACTCCTAATGCTGACGCAATAACAGAAAAAGAATTGCCTTGATTGCTACTTGCCGGAAGTGATGTGTGACTTAGTGCGTGCGGCTCCGAGCTCGCCATGTCCTCCGAAATTAAGCGCCGTTTGGCACGGAGAAATATCTCGGAGGCGACGTGCCGGGACTTACGTCATATCCGCTAACCACCAGCAGCGCATTTCCTCGAGTGACGTGACTGCCCCCCCCCCCCCCCCCCCCCCCCGGCAGTGCAACATTTCAAAATAGCAAAATTGAATTGATCTTATCCAGAAAACCTGCGTCGTTTGCTCCGTTCCCCCAGTGCGCTATCATTTTTTTTTGGCTGCACCAAATTTTTAGAAATTGCCAATAGGAGATAGCAGAATTCTCTCCCTTGCGCCAATTTACTCGATAGGGCAGCCAATAATTCTGCTCGCAATCAGAATGCCTAATTGAATCATTAAAATAATTACTTTACGACAAATATTTCAATCTACGAACTGCAGTTAGTGAGTAAGCAAGGCATATCGCCTTAGAATGAATTATGAGGATGGGACCAGCGTCGAGATATGCGCCGCCACAGTTGCGATAAAAACGCACTCTTCCACTTTTTATGAGAACACTTTTTTATACATTAAAGCACAAAAGTAACCGGAACGCCAATGCATTTCGTTGGACACTTTCAAAAGTATTATTTCGAAACTGGTGTAGTCCTGCGAATTCGTTCCAAGTTTATGCGCCTCGCGAATACATCGACTATAATTTGTAGATTGAAATATGTTCCATAAAGTAAACAATGAAAAACAAAGGTTATGACTAAATATAATAATTATTCAATTAAACATTTTGATTTCTCGTAATGGTGGCGGCATCGTGAAACTTACCTGTGCTATCTGCCAGTGGCGTTTATTTAAAAGTTGGTGCAGCTAGAAAGAGAACATCTGGAATTATATGACGTTGCTTCACTCATCGCGATTTCTGCCAGAAGAAACGAAAATTAGCTTCTGCGTGTACCACCTTAGTTCCGACCAAACCATGCATTTGTGACATTCAACTTTATTATCACCTGGCGGTGTTGCTGCTCTCAATATGGCAAATGAACGGTTCCTTTTTCCTGTAACAGCGGCACAGAAGATGCAATGTCGCTGAAGCCAATGTTTGGGTCGCATTTCGTCAGCGACGCAATTCTTGCCCTGATGAAGGCAACTACCCATTTCGAAACGTTGACTTCAACGACATTTCTTGTCCAAGCTTCTTCCTGTGAACCTCGCCCTTTCTTTAGATTCTTCTTTCCTTCGAGACATGTGCTCGGGACTCACGGAAAAAATCCGCCTCTGCGACAGCTGCCGCTGCAGAAAACATTGAGGCCCGACCACAGCTGCCAGCTGTTGCGCTCCAATGAGCGCAGATGCGGATATTGCGTTGGCTTACGTCACGTCCTGGCCGAAATTTCAAAGCCGTAAGGAGCGCTATAGAGGGCGTGCGCGGGAGGGAATTGACACCTGCTGCGAGCCACGCCAAATAAACGTTTCTGGTTTCTGCAATTAATAAATCCTATTCAGTGTCGTATATGGCTGTTGTACACAAATTTACGAAATGCTTGAAACTTGCCTTATAAGCTGTAACATACATGTAACATTTGTGCTGCATAAAATACGCAATTCCCTCTGTCCACATTATCATGGACTTGCCATTGTATGCTGTTGTATCCAGATATGCGCTCGAGTGTGTGTTCTGCGTTATGAGCTGTAAGAAATATTTCAGGATGCTTTAACATGAGTGGATATTCATATACCCACTCACTTTTCTTACGGGATCCACCGAAGGCGTTCGCGATGCATCCCACCATTGTGAGAGCTCCTGGTAATTAAGGCACGAAGCGTCCCTTGCAGTATTCAATACAAAGCGGCGCAGAGACAAATTCTAGCACATAAATAGCCCTCAATGACGACAAACTGCTTCCGCAGCAGTCACTCCCTAAATTGTCCGATGTAATGGACAGATTTACTATTGCTGGGCTTTAGGCGACTATCCTTTAGAGGTCTTAAGCGGCCATGTAAGGATTTCCACGCAAGGATTCTAGTCGGAAGGTAGAGAGAAAGATATAGGAAGAAAAAAAAAAGAGACAGGGAGCTGTGCCAGTGTATAGACTGTTTGTCTAGCCTGTGCAGGGATAAAAAGGTAAAGTGAATAAAGGTAATATAAAACAACAGACAGAGAGAAAAAGAAACTGCGCGTAAGCACGATATATCAGAGAGTAGGACAATATGCGAACTTAAGTCTCGTTTTCAGAAAATGTGGTCTACAATGATTTCTTTTTCGGTCTAACACTATAACTATTATCGTATTTACACATCAGGATTAAGATTTCTGCCAAACAGTCCCTCCATGCTACGTGAGAAACGTGAAAACATATTGAAAACATCCTTCTTTATTTAGATATTGCCACACGCATTACGAGATTTCCTGTGACCGTTTGTGCGTGCGGTTGCAGAAAATATGCAGAACAAACGAACATACGCTAACAGTAGTCTTCCTGCATTTCCTTTTGCATTCAGCTCACTCCGGTCTACATCAAGCTCCCCAAGTCCATCAGGGAGATCGGTGATATCTACTTGCAGATGGTGATGCCCGTCGACTTTAAAAGGTGAGCTACGCTACGGTGCTGTCCGGGCACGTATTTGGGCAAGCAGCACGGAAGGAAAAAAAAGAGGAATGAAACCAAAACAAAAATATTCACAGGTTTTAATTTTTCGCTAGAGTGACTGCAATGCGGTAGCGTTATGAGGTTCTGTCACTGGATATTTAATTATCTTCTTCCGCGAGACTTATCCTACCTAATGGTAATCTTTGAGTTGTTATCACAGTATAATCTATTGCTGCTGTTTACCCGCTGCTGCCTTCAAGTCTACAGCACCACCTATGGTCAACATCACAACAACGGCTGTCGCTATATAACATAACGCACAGCAGCTGTGGAAATCGCGACACACTCGTCTTACCTATCATTATATAACCACCCACACATGCGTATAGCTATGCAAACCACAACTATCACTTTATTTAAACCATCCGCCCTACGGCGCATCATTGTGGCGGAAAACATTGCGCAGCTGTCACTTCTCCCTCCATGTACCCCTTTACGTGGTGCCAATGCGCTGCTGCTTACCTTTCGCCTCTGCGTCGCTCTCACATCCGATAGTTTCTCTGCCGAGGGCATACCTCCATACGTCGCGGAAGGCCAGAGCGTTATCCGTATAGTGATATTGTATTAAAGCACTTGCGAGAACACATATACCTACTCTTAGCACACTGGTGTCCGGACCGGCCGACCCACGCTTTCTCCCCAACAGACTGCGGGTTGCATCCGCTTTACAAACATTGGTACAACGTCGACAGCCCAGTTTTGATGTGTGTATAATACATCGCAATGGAGCGACGGAACGAAAAAAAAATATTAGGCGTGGCCCTAAAGTCAGCGGTGTGGATTCGACCAAACTGAGGCAGCTGATCTTCTAGTTCAGATTAAGAGGAAGAAACGAGACGAAGGCCATGTAATGCGTAGGACGGATAACCGGTGGTTTATAATGTATTCAAAATGGGCAGCTAGGGAACGAAAACACAGTAGAAGGTGGCAGGGGATTAGGTGGTTCGATGAAAAGAAGAAAATTTGGAGGCTTAGGATGCATTCAGCTGACACAAGGCAGTGCCAATTGGAGATCGCTGGGAGACGCCTCCGCCCTGTAGGGGACATAAAACGGGCTGATGATGATGATAATCAATCCTATTAAAATTGACTGGGTGGGTCGACGCGAACCGGCGTTTCCAACTGGTGACTCTCCGTTGTGCATTCGAAGAGTTGAATGTTGGGCTAGTTGATATTTTGACATGAGAACCATCTTGAAATAGCGCACAACGGGACGGCACAATAGAAAGTAAGACAAACACATGCGCCTGTGTTCGTCTTCCTTTCCGCTGGGCCGCCCCGTTGCGCGCTATTTCAAGATGGTTCTCCAGTGTGCCTCTTGAGAAAGATAACGAGTGCGTTTTCTCTGCACTGACCTGCAAACGAACTGGACATGCAGGTAATACAGTCAATCTTATACATTGCTTACGTGTACCTTGCTCAGTGTTGTACGGAACGGCGTATCCTGGAACTAGTTCCTTTTGGGAGGAACGCAGGAACGCCACCGTTCCGTTAAGGGTAGGTGGAACTGTAACGGTAAAGCGTTAGATTTACGAAGGAACGGCAGAGGGAACGGCGTTACTTCTGTAAACGTTCTACGGCATTGGACAGACGCACGCACTGCGCAGCATGTCTTGCAGGGGGGATGGGCGACCGCGTGTGGCTCAAAGAACTACCGCTTACCTGTCACGAGACTGTGGTGCACTTTTTAAAGTGAAGCTTTATATGGCTAGGAAAAACAAAAAAAATTACACCATCTTCCCGTAGGGGTACCCTGAGTAGTATGCGAAGCAGCCATGGGGTCGAGTCAAGTTCCCATTAGTTTTCACATAGGCCTGTCGCCGCTGCCGTTTCGTGGCAGTGGCTCGAGCCCTCTTCTCCGTGGCGCTGTCCACGGCGCTGTCCGTGGCACTCATCGCAGCGTTGCGGGAGGAGAATGAGAGGACGAAGGGAATGATGATGAGTGGGCGAAGCACCACCGGGGGATCATTCGGGCAGAACGCCGGAAGCGTTCTCCGGAAGCCGGAAGCTGGCTTCCAGAACCGGAAGCGGAACCGGAAGTGGAAACGGAAGCGGAACCGGAAGCAGAAGCCGGCTTCCGGTTCCGGCTTCCGGACGCCGGAGCATGGCGTACCTATACTATGCATATACATACAAGGAGAGGAGGGGGAGGAGGATGCGCATGTGCAGTGCGGGTGTGGACGCCGCACGGCAGATGGAGGGAGGGAGTGACATAGTCCCGACCATAAAGTGCTTCGCGTCTAAAGAAGCCTCTGTCCGCAGCTGGCTCGTTGGTGACCCTCGGGTTGCGCTCGTGCTAGTGCTCGGCTCGCGCTCGTGTCACTGCTCCCGGGTTCGTCGTCTTCTTCCACAGCAGGCTGCGTTGCCGCTCATCATTCCAGCGTAGAAGTTCACTTCACTTCTGTGGTCATTATGGCGAGGCCGCGTTTGGATGAGTTATTCCTTAAGAGGGTATGAGCCGTTCATTGTCTTTCGTTAAGGACAGATTTAATTTTGAAGCAATTTAATTTCGAAGAATCGCAAGCGGCAATGGCGCGCGAACGCCGCTAATCACGGCGCCGAGCTGAACTCGATACATCGAACGATGTTCTCTCTGTCGCAGCCGAATGTGTGTGTAACCTCTTAAGAAACTCAAGGACGTAACCAATAATTGAGAAATATTCTAATGATCCGTCGGGATTTACCTATGCATAAACACCGATGCCGCATGTTTGAGCGTCGCTGGTTAACCATCTATACGGAGTGCAATTGGGCAGTGATATTTTTTTCGCGAGTTCTCCGTTATATTTTTTTATGACTATGCTTCAAGATTCTCAACTGACGCTCCGTGCATGTCACCTGGTTCGCACGCTTCGTAATGCGCTTTGAATGAATACTTTCTGAATGACGTAGCTATATATTTTCGGTTTATTAAACTCTGCTCAAAGGCGGCGCTGGGACGAAGCAACTGCCGGAAACACCAGCAAAGGTAGATCCACCTCCTCCTCCTCCTCCTCCTCCTCCTCCTCCTCCTTGTTCAAGAAACGCAGTCGTTTGATGTAACGGCTGAGCTTTGCAGCCCACAAGGCAGACGATTCGCAGAAAGGATAAGCCAGAACGCGGCCATATTCGCAGAGAGTGTTAGCAAATGAAGCAGCTAGCACTTTTGCACGAGCTTTTGTTTTTTTCCAAGAGTGCACTGTTGACGGCGGACTAAGGCGAGGCGCGTTCGTTGCAGGGTGAACTGGGAGTTCACGCACTCGGCGGACACACGCCACGTGTGGAACTCCACCGAGATCATGAGCACGGGCCACCACTCGGTGCGCGTAACCTTCCAGGACTTGGTTGATGGCAAGGAGGACAAGTACGAGTGGCACAACTCGGACGTCGGCTCGGTGACACCCGTCTTCAAGCCGCACAGCGAACACTTCATGCAGCTCCACTACGACGACGAAGAGAAGCAGCTCGTCGTGAGTGGCTTGCGGCGTTAAGCCGCCTGTGGTAATGTTTCTGGGCTGGGTGGTAGTCAATTCTGAGCGCCCCCAGAAATAGCTAAAATGATTGTCCGTTGATTTCAATCTCGAAAACAAAGGAGGGACGTTATATTCTCGCGCAGCTTTACGGTCCTTCCCCAAGTGTGCACTGAGAACTTCGCGTGCCAACATTCACAAACATTTATTCGCTTCCGGTTTTCTTCGGACTGCTTCACTTTAACGGACTGCCGACGTCTCAAAATGTCGCTATAACTGTTTCTTTATTTTTGCGTATTTCATTCCACTGCGGGGGTGAGATTGCTAACTGTCTAGCTATAAGGCATGGGAGACTGTATCGACGCCTGTGGTCAGTGACAGGTCAAGTATGGAGGGGCGAGTACTGCTCCTCAAAAGGGAAGAAGTATACACGCTCAAGCGAATCGCAGCCTCCTATGGTTGCTTTCTTTCGCTGTATTTTGTGACCATGACACTACATTCGCCCTATTGAGAAGCCTGCGTGCGAAACCCACTACACCTCGGAGGGAGGTTCTACTTTGTAATGTGTGGGCGATGTACCATGTCTGGTGCAGAAATCAGACAGGCTATTCGGTCTTTTGTGGCGTATCTCATTGGCCACAAAATACTCACAGGAGCATTTAAATGCAGCAATTCGAGTAGAGAAATAAAGATAGGTAGAAGTCGTCGTGATAGGTGCAGGTCAGTGAAAGCGCTCTTCTAATCGTCTTTTCATAACGGCAACTTGAACTGTCCGTGCCTGTGGTGCGTGATCATGGCGTGCTCATTACTGCTAAACTAGGGCACCACTTCTTTACGGTGGTCAAGGTGTAGGTCAAGGAGGTCAAGCGCATCATGCTTTTCTTTTTTTTTCAAGGAGAGGGTGGGGGGCAGGGCTTTGCGACAAGTACGCCTGTATTTTCTTCAGGAGAGGGCGTTTCTCACTCCCCCCCCCCCCCCCCCCCTACAGACATACGTCAACGGACGCGAGTACAACAGGCACGACATGGATGAAGGCGGCATCGCCAACGAGTTCACCCTGTACGGCACCGTCTTCATACCCGAACTGGTCATCCCGTGCGAGTTCAAGGTGAGAGCTCTCACATTCTAGTTAGCAATTATTGTATATGTCTTAAAATACTTTCAGCGCCCTTGCGGGCATTGCAGGAAGAAGGGGCAAAGCAATCTTGTTAGGACGGGAAACATCAAATGTAAATAAGCAGCATGCAACATTACACATTCATGCAGCATTATACATAGAGCGAACAAGAGAGATAGATTGATTGACATAGATAAAAAAATTGCCCGCCAATCCACCCTGTGAAGGTGGTTGGAAAGCGAAGCTTTTTACGCCACCCTCACGGTGACTGCGGCGCACTTGATATTTCACACACTACAACGTAACTTTAACCACGGCCTTTATTATTATTTACTTCACAACAATGTTCACTACTGCTTTATGATCGGTGTGATATACACTACTGGACTACCCCATAGTGGGGTAGTCTAGAAAATGAACCGAAGCAGTTACTAGGCTGGAAGGGTTTCGAATGACGTCAATCCTCTTTCAAGCAGCTGCATAAGCATTGCAACAGCTGCAATCTAATCTTACGGACCGCGCCGAGCCTGTTTCCGTTGTTTGCCCGCAGCCCTTATCATCCATCATGTTGACTCATCACTTTGAAGCTTGTTTTTGTGGTTTTTCTTGCGAAAACGAGTGCTTAGTTGTACGTTGAATGCCTGAATTCAAGTAAGCTATACTGCTATACCTGCAATTGTTAGCGGTTCGTCGGGATCGTTTTTTGATTACAACGACGGACACGACAGAACCCTTGGCTGGTAGAGGTACAAAGCTTCGCTTTAATAAAAGCCTGCTGATCGCACCGTAACTCTGTGTAGCGCGCGGCTGACACCTGCACATCAATCTGCAACGTGGAGACGGAGGAGAAGGGGCGGAATCATCACAGAGACTTTAAGGGAGAGAGCGCCCGAAGCGCCTGATAGATCTGCTGGCATAACACGCTCTGCGAACGCTAGACGCGCTTATTAGAAATGACGAAAGCAACGAATCCTGCTGTGCATTGGAGTGCACGATAATGTAATGAAACAACAAAGAACTGAAAACAGTATACACTGCTCAAAGAACAAACTCAATTCTCAAAGTACCGTACTGAACCTTTCACCAGTGAACCACCTGTACGAACAGGTGAATTGCAGGACGTGTGATAGAAGGAAAAAGGGGAGGAGAAGGGAGTGTGTCCGTGAGCGGCGCGGAAGGTCTCGAAAGCGGCGTTTCAAATCATCCATAGTGGGCGGCCATTTTTTTTCGTTCTTCTTTGACGATCGCGAAACTTCGGAGCGCGTTTAAAAATCACCGCTTCGTGGGAAAAAAAGCGAATTGCTTAGAAAAATAAAATATAGTTCTCCTCCTTCACGTCCGTTAGCGCAGTATATCCGTGAGCGGCGCGGGAGGTCTCGAAAGCGTCGTTTCAAACCATCGATAGAGCGCTAACGATGCCCAATGGGCGCGGTACGGGAAGAGTTTACACGCTCATGCCACGAGCGATGCGTATGTGGTCTCTTTTAAAGTCAGGCATGACGTACTGCTGATCGCAAAAGTTGACAGAACGCATTCCGACGCAAGTTTATCGATGCATATTTCGGAGCTGGTGGTAGTCGCGGGATGCCTATGGCTAGAGCCATGCAGAGCTCTTCGAAAGGCTGGCCTATTCGGCCTAAGCTAAAATCTGTTTTTCTCTATACATGTTTGCAATAGATGATATGTGATTTGACATAATAAGTTGGAAGCTAGTATGCTTAATGGCTTAACAATACATTTCTGGTATTCTTCTTCTCCCCTAGACAATGCCACTCACAGTTAACCTCAACGGGGCAGTGGCATACAACGACACCTACACTATCCGATTCCACGTGAAACCACCTGGCAAGAAGTGAGTACTGTGTGGAGGCATATGTTGTGGGAATACACATGTGGTTGAAAAATTCCTGCCTGCCGATCGTATACCTTACGGCTTCGCTTTGAAACTTTCGTAGTTAAGTGTTCGCCAACACAAATTCAGGTTCATGGGGAGCCCGGAAATCCCTGCGTTTGAATAAACAAAGTAAAGTTAGTATCTTCGGAGCTGCAGGTTATTTAAAAAGATCCTGCGGTAAGCAATGAATCGATACTATTGCATCTGTAGATTCGGCTAATATGGTCTGAATTTCCAATGGCTTCTGGCTTAGCAGCACATATAAACTATCGGAAATGAGCACTTTGCAGTTGGACGCAGTATCGTTACCAATTTCAGTGAGTACACCTTGGCCGTTGTTCCTATTCTCCTTAGGGATCAGTAATTCGAGCACTCGCTGGAGGCTGATACCACTTTGGCGCATAGTGGGAAGTGCCGTGAGTGCTCTTGTGGCTGAGAATGTGAGCGGGTATACATTCGCGCGACAGCGAAATAACCGGGCGAAAATCAGTGTTTATGGACTTGTGCAATTGGTTGAAGGAAACTGAGGCATCACATATTTTCCGATAGCTGATATAAACAGCTAATTTTTGATGCCCCTACTAGCGCTTAAAGCGTTCCTGCCTCTTATTTTTACTCTTTTATTACCCTCCTCCAGCACAGCCCAGCCAGTGCGACGCTCTCTCTCTCTCCTGGCTAAGAACTCTGCCTCCTTTTTCCTTTTACCCCGCTATCCAACTCTCTCTCTCTCTCTCTCTCTCTCTCTCTCTCTCTATATATATATATATATATATATATATATACATATATATACTGAAAGGGAGATTTCATAACTCGTCCTAGGGATCGAAAGGGGCTCTGTACGAACAGTCCTACCTCTTGGCATCAACAAAACGAACTCGGGTCTGGCGCCGAAGCGATGGCAGTGCCCACAGCGCTGCATGCCCATATTCTCCGTTCTCCACTACAATTGCCCTGACGGCGAAGATGAGCCATCCTGGTGACCTAAGGTGATGACAAGATGAGGAGGTTGTGGTACGGCTTTAGGCGGCTAATGTGAACCGTCTCGCGGCCACGATGGTGCTTATCCGATGATGGCGTCCCCGGTTCGACCACATAGTTCACAGGCGGTGTACACTCGACGACCCGGTACGGGCCTTGATATCTCTGAGCAAGCTTTGGGCTAACTTCTGGAAAGTGGAGTGGCCGCCGACGTTAGGCGTGAGACTCAAAGGCGAAGGATGGTGCAGGCTGATCGTGGTCGCGGCAATCGTTTTGGATGCCTTGGGTATCGGACGTGAATGAACGAGCCAGCTGACGGCACTCTTCAGCATGATGAGCAACTTCTGAAAGAAGCATGAATTCAGAGGTGTTCGAGTGATACGGAAGTACGGTGTCTAGGGTAGAGGACGGCTCACGTCCATAGAGAAGAAAAAAAAAATGGTGAGAAGCCTGTGCTAGCCTGAGTGGCGGTATTATACGCGTACGTGAGAAAGGGAGGACGTCATCCCAATTAGAACGGTCAGATGCAACTTGCATTGTGAGCACGTCACCAAGAGAGGTTCGACCGTTCCATTAGACCATTAGTCTGTGGACAATACTCCGTAGTGGTGCGGTGAACAGTGCGGTAGGCTGCGTGTAGCTCATTAATAATGAAATGACGTAAGATGAATGCAGCGACTTCACGAGCAGCTGTCGAAAGAAGTTTCGGTGCATCGTGTCAGGTACTGCAACAATTATCCACCGATTTCACGCACAGGTACATGGAAGAGGCCCACAGGAATCGATGCCAACCTGTTCAAAAGGGCGTACGGGACACGGTAAAGGTTGCAGTGGGCTTGGCGTATGAGATGTCTTGTGTCGCTAACACGCTGCACAGAACCGACTGTATTTGCGGACATAGGAATACATGCCGCGCCGGCGGAGAATACATGCCGCGCCGGCGGACATGCCGGCGGAGCCGCTGGCAGGTTTACAGGACGCCGGCATGAGCTTTTGTGGGTCACCGTGGAAACACGGGCATACGTCGGAACGCAAATGACAAGGGATGCCTAGCTGCTATTCTATTTGCGACCGTCTGGCTGACAGTTCCGGTGGTACAAGTGGGCGTCCCGTAGCACGAAATGGGTGGCGTCGCGACGAAGGGTTCGATGGCATGTAGCCGTTGCAGAAGCAGCGAGAACGTCAGTGAGAGACACAATCCACGGATCTATTCTTTGTTCGGAAGGCAAGTTAGTGACACTAAGCATATAATGAGACATGATAGCTAGCGTAACAAGGCAGGGACTAAAGAAAGAACACTGGAACACGGTGGTCTTTAGTCCCTGTCCTGTTACGCTAGTTATCATTTCTTATTATGCTCTTTAGCAGCTAGCCCAACTTTCTGCCCTAACAGTAAGCGTAGCAACCGAGCTCTCCCTGGATGCGGGTGGCGTTTCATCGGATCGCATGGGTAATCGAGAGGGCGCATCTGCATCAGACTGTTGAAGTCCAGAGCGATTGATGACGCGAATGTGAAATTCTTGGAGTCGAAGAGGCCATCCTCTCAGACGCCCTCGACGGATCTTTCAGTGACGCAAGCCAGTACAGCGCGTGGTGGTCTGTGACAACGTCGAAGGGATGGCAATACAAGTAAGCGCGAAATTTGCTTACAGCCAAAATGATAGCCAAGCACTCTTTTTCTGTGATGGAGTAATTGGTTTGTGCCTTTGTGAGGGCGCGACTGACGAAGGCAACCATATATTCTGGGAAACCGGGCTCGCGCTGTTCGAGGACGGCTCCAAGACCAACGCCGCTGGCGTCCGCGTGAACGTTTGACGGAGCACGCGAGTCGTATAGTGACGTAGGATGGGCAGCGAGGAAAGCAGATGGCGCAGAGTGATGAAGACTTGGTCACATACCAGAGTCCAATCGCGAAGGTCGCCAGGGCTAGCAAGGAGCTTCGTCAGGGGTGCGATGATGGAGGCAAGATTGCGCACAGAGCGACGAAAATAAGAGCAGAGACCGACAAAGCTTCGGAGCTTTTTCCCTGTAGTTGGCGGCGGGAATTCTGCGACAGGAGAAAGTTTGTCAGGGTCTGGAAGGACGCCGTCTTTGGAAATGACGTGGCCAAGTATGGTCAGCTGGCGGGCTCCGAAGCGACAGAAAAAGCACAAACGCGTCTTGCATTTAAGGCCTCACAAAGTATTGCTCATCACACGTTCGAACGTCACGGGCGCATTGTATAGGCCGTATGGCATCATTCTAAATTCATACAGGCCCTCAGGCGTGATGACAGCTGTCTTAGAACGTTCGGACTCACCCATTGGGACTTGCCAATAGCCCGACCACAAGTCCAAGAAAGAAAATAATTCCCCACCATGTAGACAATACAGAGCGTCGTCTATGCGCGGTAGAAGATAGACGTCTACTCGTGTAATCTTGATGAGGCGACAGTAGTCTACACAGAAACGAATTGAGTCATCTCAACGCTCGGCAGATGACACGCGGTCCGGACGCTGTCGTAATGGTGCGTCCTGTCTCGTATCAGTGTGTTGAGATACGGTACTTGTGTAGCCTAATCATGCGTCAATCAAGTTCAAAGGGCTATCAAAGTCATTTAAAAGGGTAAGGAGCCGCTCACGTTGTGTCGGATCGAGGTCATCCACAATAGAGCGACAAAACACATCAGGTGACATCAGGTCAGTTGGCACCTGGGGGTCAGTGCTGTTACGTTGGCAATAGCAAGGCTGTCGGCAACAGGGAAATGCACAGTAACGTCAGCGTCCACAGTCTGGACTAGTGCCAATAGTCTCGCCACAGTACAAAGCCAAAATGTACGAATGTCAGTTACAAAAAAGTATTTCTGTAGCACAATGACGAAGCACGAGAACAGCGAAGGGCGAAATTATAGGCTGGCGGCGGCGACTGCAGACGGCAGCGGGTGGCAACAAGACCCGTCGCATTAGTAAGCAATGCGCATGAAAGAGGGACAAAGATAGCACGGTGGGGAGAAAGGCCAGTATCTGAAACGACATAGATCCTGCTAGTATTATGAGCTTGCAAGTCGTGAGATGGCAAGTCGCAGAGAACGGAGAGCCGAAGCTCAGCGCGTGCACAGTAAATGAAGATATGATGGCGCTACAGAACATGCCAGCCGAGAATCACATCATCGGAGCAAGAATTTCCCACAAAGAATCGAATGGAATACAAGATGCATTGAATCAGCACTTTGGCAGTGCACAATGCGATTGGCTGATTGGTTGTGCACTTGCAGTTCGAAGCAGTAGTACCGTAGGCGCCATGGAGACTTTACATAATGAGCGACAAAGCTTTTCGCTAATCACGGATGCAAGAGCACCTGCATCGACTGAGCGCAACAGTTTTGATACCATCAACTGAACACTTCAATAACGTTAGCGGGGGAAAAGCGAGAAATTTGATGTTCCGTCGACGACGCATTTGGGGTCTGAGGAACTGTGGAAATCAGTTTTCCGCCTCAGTAGTACTGACACTGGGCCTACGGCGCATGGGTGAGAAAGAGCGGAGACGAGCGGAACGCGAGCGACGAGTACCAAAGGGCTGCGAATCCGGAGCTGGTTGGTCATCAGCAGCGTAGACTTCCGGTGGCATGCTGTGGCATACGAAATGGTCAGGAGCCGTAGGTAGGGGCTTACGCGGTACCCACGAAGGCCGCGAAGTGCCGGTGGCAAAAGCGCGCTACATGTCCCCGAGGTGCCGCAGGCGTAACATATTGGTCGGTTGCCAGCAGTTGGCAAATGACTTGTACCCTGTTGCTGTGCACCGAAAAAGGCAGCCGATGACTGTCGATGCAAAGGCGGAGGGAGAATACCGGCAGACGAGGCGCCCGTGTAGCGGCTTCAACATACGTCAGAGGTGCGGCCACGGGAGCCGGCTGACACGGGGATTGAAGAGATTCGGTGACTTGCTCTTGAACCATCTGTCGGATCGCTCGAGCCAAATAATGTGAGGTCTTCTCTATCGGTAAGGCAAAATGGAGATTTATCGTGTGGCCTCCTCGCACACGAATTATTTTATTGGCGCCAGCAGAGTTCAGTTTTCGCCAATGCTGCTAGCGAACCTTCCGTGGGTGTTAGGCGCCGAGCTAAGACGCGTTGTTCCCATAGCTCGTCAAAACTTTGGCACAAATTGATGACTTCAATAACAGTGCATGGATCCTTCAGTAGCAATATTTGAAAGGCGTCCTCGTCACGGCATTTCATAATGTATTTGCTCTTGTCCTGTTCTGCCATTGATGGATTCACGCGCTTACACAAGTCAATGACATCGATGTAACTTGTGAAAGTTTCACCGTGATGTGCTTGCTCACGAAGCGGTGTTCAGCGGGAAGCTGGCGCACAGCGGGGCGCCCGAACACTTCTGCAAAACCTGTCTTGAATAGACTCCATGTGATAAGGTCATGATCTTGACTTCGAACCAGAAGCTAGCGACACCGGTTAAGAAAAATAGCGCGCTGTGCAACTTGGTGGTGTCGTCCTACTTGTGTTGGCTCACCCGTTCGTAAGCTGATGACCAATCCTCCACGTCATGATCATCGGTGCTGCTAAAAAAAAATGTTGCAGTTTCGCCCGAAAGACGAAGCATCAATTGCGATAGCAAATTAGTAGAAAGCTATACGGAGTAGGGATAGTAGTTTTATCGGCTGCATAAACTTCGACACATTCGCTTACTAACTGAATTAACAAGCATTGTGTCAGCGCACACAAACAAACATGAACCGATCCCACTCGATGGCCGCAGACAACCACTGTCAAAACGCTGGCATGAGCAAGCGCGGGTGCAGCAGCGAGCGAAGGTTCGTGCGGTCTATCGCTTCAATGGAAACTGAGCAGCGAAAGCACAGCATACAAAGGTAAGAGCCGTGTGGAGATCGCTTTCAAGATACGATGCGTGCGACAGCCCGCAGCGGTGCAAAGTACAAGTACGCAGTTGGCAGAGTAGAAGCCGCACCCCCTCCCTCCCGCGCTGCCTTCCCGCTTTCCTCCTTTTGTGTGGGAGATTGAGTCGCCAGTTCCCCTTGTGCTCGATCGCATGGTACGCATTTGGTGCCGCAGCACAGCGTCGCCTCCCCTCCATTAAATTCAATTAAAGTTCCATTAAAAATTTGGACAGCGGAGCAAACATCCCTGTGGCTGAATCCTAAAGGGGAAGCCTCAAACGAAAGAATGACGGGCCCTGTTAAGTCCAGACCAAGTCACTGAAAAGGTACTTCCGATATTCCTTTTCTTGCCGAATTAAAGCGGCGACAAGATAGAAGGAAGTGATGAGTTGTTTCTCCCTCATTACGAAACGAGCAGAGAGGGGAGGGAATGCCAACCAAACCTGACCTGTGTAAGTATAAGTTCAGGGATGGAATGCGGCAGCATAATTTTGTGAGGGAGACCTCAATCACCCTTGCGTTGCAGCATTCGCTTCTCCATGAAAATAACAGATGCTTATTATCTGGAAAAGCAGTCAGGACTACGTCTGATAAGACTATCATAAGTGAATGCATCCGAAATCTAGACGCCGTGATGCGGGCGGTCACTGGTAGAACAAGAAGGAATGAGCGAAAAAGTGACGTCTTGGCAAGTGAATCGGCAGTTTAATTTAAAAACAAACCTTTATGACTGGGTACTCAAATGAACACATTGCAGATGGGCCGAAACTAGGAAGTGAAATAGTTTCAGCATGGGCGAATCACAAGACGCGGCGAGGGAAGAGCACACAGATAGCGAGTCAGTAAGAATAACATCTATTGAAGTTGTTTGGTCTAATTTGCGTAAAGCTAGAATTACTGCTATAGACTCAGGCAGAAAAATAGGCACAAAATGAGACAACGTCATTGAAGAAGATCAGTCGAGTGCGGGGCAGAACATTCCGAGAACATTCCGCGTATAGCGAAACGTGGCGAATTCACTGTTAAGAAATTCCTCGCACTGAGATGCGTCTGCCACAGTGATAATTTTTGTTGCTAATTTGTTTAGATGCTCTTGTAATAAGCGTTTAAAATGCCGTAAGGTAGTGATAACGCGTGGTTTGGAATAATTTCATCAAACGTAATTTCCAGGGAATTGGAATGTGTGTTACTGGGAAGCACATCGCGAATTTGTACATTTAGTAGCTCAAGTAATATTACCAGAAATATATTATGCTTTGCATAAAACTTGGGCCAATGAACGGGAACAATTAATTCTAAATCGGAGATGAAAAATGATGTGAAGAAGGCTCAATGACTACTCATTTAGTCTTAAAAAAGTCTGGATGGTGAGAAGGTGAAATCGGCATAAAATGAGTAGGATTCTCGCTTCTAGGTACAATGCGGCATTGACAACGTATTTTGTAAGTCCTAAGCTCAAACGTAGTGCCTCTCGTTGTAATAGAGATTGTGGCCGAAACTTGTATGGCGGCCCACCTGAGAATGAAACACAACCAAATTCTAATACCGGACGAATGTAAATTTTATGTACAATCTAAAGGGATATTTTTTCGCATATCTGATCTATGATTGCTCAACTTGCGCGAAATTCCCATTGCACGTGCTCCTTTTGTCGCAATATATTCAATATGCGGATGCCAGTTAAGAGATCCGTTATAAATTACTCCAAGATACTTGAGTGACTCTACCTTAGGGACATCTTCTAGATGGTAGTGAAGTGATATGTGCACTGGGCTTTAACGGGAAAAGCAATATTAGCACATTGATAAGCATTCAGGCTTAAATGTAAGCTATCCAGTCAGCCCTCCAGTTCCCTTAGGTATGACTGCAATGTTTAGTAAAGGGAGTAAATGTCAATAGCGATAGCAAAAGAAGCAATGTCGTCAGCATAAACGTGCGTACTCACACATTGGTAAACGGAGATTCTGCTCAGTAAATTGCTAAACAATAAACTCGTTGAAAGTGCGGCTGTGCTTACTGCAACGTCGCACGACAGAAAGGGGGAAATCTCTTATCGCCGCGCTCCTTCGCAGGCTGACGCTGAACTTTGGCGAGATCACGTTCAACATCGACCTGGAGGAGCACCAGGACGAGATGCACCGATCCACGCACGAGGAGCTGCAGGTGTCCTCGCACTCGAGCTGCGCCTTCCTCAGCCTGAACCGCAAGATGATCGCCAACTCGATGCGCCGGCTGGTCACGCCCATGATGATCATCGACGGCGACATCCAGATCGTCAACCTGCAGATCGTGAGTCCCGAAGTTGGGGGTAGGGGGTTCCAGGTCCACGGCTGAGTTACACAGAGACCGCGTATAGCGAAACGTGGCGAATTCACTGTTAAGAATTTTCGAGCGTTCAAACACAGCGCGCGGTTTGGCTATACTTTTGCTGCCCGTGGAAGCGCTGGGAAATTAGAACTAATGCTGACAAGACGAGACAACCAGTCGCCGTCATGGCTGTCCGCTTCATAGCAGCGTGAGCGACGCGTTGAGTCTTTGACGAACTCGTACATCGCACCAAAGTGCCGTGCCGTCGCTAGAATAATTATGCGCCGTTCTGTCAGCGTTATTATACCCCGCACTGCGCCTCATTTGAAGGGGCCCTGAACCACTTTTTATCGAAGTGGAGAAATACATTTGTAGTGAAAATAGGCTATTTCAGAATCACTTCGCCGCAAAACGTACTTCCAATGCGTTCAGCAGAAGCGGAGTTATTGGGAATCAAGCACGGCCTCCATTGTGCTCGCCTTCCTCCTTCAATGCCTTGCATTGCGAAGGCTACGGCGGAGTGGGGCGGGGCCACAGCGATCCGCCTCGAGAACGTCACCGTGGCGCTCAGTGAAAATTTCATTTCGGACTTCCGATTTTGGTGCCTACGAAGCGCTAAACGTAAGCCAAACGCGGCTGTCCTCAGCGAGCCGCAGTGCGCTTAGCCACTGGACTCGTGGCGTCACCTCGCGGCGGCCGCGGTGTAGCTGACCGCACCGACCAGTAGCAGCCGTGTATAGGAGTGTGCTTTATTACGAAATAAAGCACACAGAAAAGAGCGAGGATCATGGGGTCTTTTGTAACGAGAGTGTTTGAGAGAAAGATGACGTCGCGTTCCGCTTGCGAGCTCCACGGACCGCTTACGACAGCAGAACTTGGCTGAGATGTTTACAACAGCGTACGTATGCTACCCGCGGACTATGTTATTTCACCAAGCGCGAGGGGTGGTTCAGGGCTCCTTTAAGGTCCGAAACCGCGCACCTGGCAATGATCTCTGCCTACGATACACTTATTTCACCACGTTCAAAGCGCATGCGCAACTGCCCTGTGGGCGCCCTAATGGATGTAGTATAGTGCCTAGAATATAGTGTTTAGGTACTACAGATGTAGTTTTAGAAGCCAAACCCAGCACGAAACCGACGAGAGACATAACAAAGGAACACACGCCACGTGCATTCCCTTCTGCCTGTCGCTGTTTTTGTACGGTGACATCATCTCGACCGAGTGAGGTTGGTTTTTACCACGGTAATCAGGAGACGACGATGAAGGCGGATATCCCGATGATGAAAACGAGAAAAAAATGTATTTATATCAGTTGTACAAGTTGGTGACTCGATCAGAGTCCCGAGTGGCTCTTGCAGAAGGGCTTTAAATAACCTCTTGCGTATAGCCGAGACAAACGACGGAGAGCTCCACTGTGCATGAAAGCGGAGGGGCCTCCACAGAAAATGTCGTTTGGAGTCATCTCAGGAATGGGCTGTTGGTACGGTCATAGAGGCGCCAATGCCGGAGTGTTCGCCACAGTCTTTTGTATTCTTGTCTATTTGTGACGTCAATGGCGTCCTCCACTTCGTGGCTGGCTCTGTCACCCCGATCAGCTCAGGACGTGGAAGGGGGCATAGGGGTGACGTTTTCTCGTAGAGGAGGGTAATTAGCTCGACAAGGGAAAGCAAACTGGAACGTTGCCTGGACTTGCGACACTGAATTTCAGGCCGATCATAACAGTCCATCCGCCACCACAGAAGGTCTCAAAGGAGTTGCAGCATCCAAGCACCTTGAAGAGACCGATAGACTCCGTGTCTCGGCCTTTTTTCGCCATTTAGGTGACAGGCTGGCTAGGTGACATCTTCTGGCAATAAACCACGCGAAGTCCACGGCACAGCAAACAGAGAGCACTCACCTAGCCATGAGAACTGCCAGGGCTAGACCTGCAGCCCTCTTTCGTGATCCCTAAAATTAAAAAGAAATGAAAGAACCAGACTTCAGTGCATATTCCAACCAACCTAGTGCCCAACGTTTTGTTTCTCGTTGCCGAAAAAGTCACTGCCCCTCAGAAAATAAGAGTGCAGCTGGCGACTTGAAACAGAAGGTTATAATGATGAACCGAAACGCGAATAAATGCATCTAAAGCGAACCTAAATAAAATAGCATTGTAAGCAACACAAGGGTACTATGACTGAGGTCATCCGCTTTATATATCTTGATAGCCTCCTTTCCGGTACATCAGAATAATTACATGGCTTTTCCTTTTTCAGATGCATATCTCCTCTAAGAAACAACGCGTGTCGGAAATAACTCGTAGTGCTACGAACACTTCATCCAAAATGCCTATTTACTCTAACAGCCTGTGTATTCTTGTCTATTTGTAACGTCAGTGGCGTCACAAATAGACAAATAGGCTGCAACATTCAGCACCAAACAGCTTAAGCATTTGGCCAACAAACTTCGGTTTTGCAATGCCAAGCCTTTCCTCTAAATGCTTATCTACCCTAGCGATGCGTAAATGACAGTATACCCCATCGCGCTAAACCTTAAGGATTTGAAAATTAAACAATGGTATCGCGGTACAAACCTTTTGCAAATGGTCATTTACAGAACTCATCGCGAATACAATTAAGCCATTATCTTAAGACTTCCACACTGCTATGCGGCTCAGACTTGGAACATCACACTGGGCCCAAACAGAACTTATGAAAACAAATGTCGCAGTTTTGCCCGAAAGGCGAAGCATCAATTGGGATAGCATATTAGTAGAGGGCTATTCGGCGTAGGGATAGTAGTTTTATTGCTAGAAGCATCAATTGGGATAGCATATTAGTAGAGGGCTATTCGGCGTAGGGATAGTAGTTTTATCGCCTGAATAAACTTGGGCACATTCGCTTACTAACTTAATTAACAAGCGTGGTGTCAGCACGCACAAGCAAACATGAATAGATCATACTGGACGACCGCAGACAACCATTCTTAAAACGCTGGCAGCAAGCGCAGCCACTGCAGCGAGCGAAGGTTTGTGCGGTCTATCGCTTCAACGGAAACTGAGCGGCCAAATGCACGGCACATACAAAGGTCATAGCCGTGTGGAGATCGCTTGCAAGATACGGTGCGCGCGAAAACACCGGCAGCCCGTACCGGCGCAAAGTACAAGAACGCATTTGTTGGCAGAGTAGAAGCCCCCCCCCCCCCCCCCACCCTCCCTCCCGCGCTGCCTTCCCGTTTTCCTCCTTTCGCGTGGGATATTGCGTCGCCAGTTCACCTTACGCCCGGTTGCAAGATACGCATTTGGTGCCGCAGCACAGCGTCGCCCCCCCCTCCCTCCCTCCCATACCCCCACGGCCTTTCGCGCGACGGAAGTCGCGTTTGCTCTCCGCCAGTGCGTTCGCTCTCCGTGAGAGCGCGCGTCCCCCGCGTGCTTTCACTCGAACACACGGCTCGCGGCGACGATTTTATCGCCCTTGGACTTTATACGGAACTTCACGGCGACGGCGA
Organism: Dermacentor silvarum; assembly: GCF_013339745.2. NCBI lineage: Eukaryota > Metazoa > Arthropoda > Arachnida > Ixodida > Ixodidae > Dermacentor > Dermacentor silvarum. The sequence continues at coordinate 91,475,523 of NC_051161.1, forward strand.
CGACGACGGCGACGCCGACAGCAGAAATCCGCTTGAAGTGTCCACAATAATGCTATCGCAATAAAAAAATTGGAGGATCCGACATGGGAACAGCCAGCGGCGAGCCGGGGGCCCCAACGCCGGCTGGTCCCTCAGGACCTCAATAAAAGTTCATTGTCTGTCTGCTTAAGCTTCGTCTTTAAGAATGGAACGCGATAGCATTCACAGATCCCTAACTGCTTCTCACGCTTCCCGGCAACTGCAGCTTATGTAACCCTAATGTTTACCGGGAAACGCTTGTGGCGAACGCTATGCACAAAGGCGAGCTTTCTGGTAGAAACGCGGCCTCTTTCATGGTTCGATCCCGGAGGTATAGCGTAAAGCTGCGCCAAACAAAATTACATCATTTGCAGGTTTCTGTTATTGTTTAGCACCTTTAAAATTTTAATCTGAGAAGATTTGACAAAGAGGGCATGCGCTGTCGGTGTTCTGTTTCATGACATTTGTCTGTGGCTGTCATTCTCAATAATCCGTGGAATAACTTTGCCGAGAATGTAAGACAAGGTATCAGAAACTTTAGTGATTGAGTGGTGTGGCGATATAGCCCGCATATACCACATGGCATATGCATATACCAAAATATATACGGAAATTTTCGCTCACGGACAACGACGCCGGCACCAGATTTTCTGCGGCACATGGCCCTTAACGCTCTCGCGTTAACAAATATTCCGCTTTTCGATACATGCGTCCGTGGCTTAATGGTTTCAATATCGAGCTTCTGTACTATAGACGTCGTGTGTTCGAATTCTGCCGGCGGACAATCCTAATGGTGTTTAACTATTTATAAAACAGTACTTGGTTTAAAATGATGAGTTTACAAAGTCACGAAGCCGTTTGTAGGACGAAGTTTAGACAAATATACGTATGTGGAGGTCGCAGAAAGAGGCCTTCGTCCTTCAGTGGAAATAAATATAGGCTGATAGCTTCATACAACGAAAAGACGGAACACACCATGATGATGATGATGATGATGATGATGATGATGTATTTTAGCCGACAAAATATCGTGTCGGAGGTTCATGCTCCCACTAGTTGGCTCCGGTAAACGTACAGAAGTTAGCGTATTCACCGAAATTAATGCCTAGATGGCGCTACGAAAGAATTTGCTGGGACACGAAACGGAAGGACAAACAGAGTGCGGCAGAAAATGACCCCGTGCACCTAGCCGAAGAATGCCAGGCAAAAAGAAAGTCACTCGCGAAGTCTTAAATTCCAACGAAGAAAAACAAAATGGTTTTGGTTAGTGCATCTCAGGTCAGCACTCTTTCACGTCGCTTCTCGCGCTTCCCATGTAGATCGTCGAGCTGCTAACCAAAGATGCAACATGCCCGTTCAGCCACCCTTGGGGAATGAAATGACTTATCGTTTTCACGTACGCAAACTGACCGCACATATTTCTAATTATCGGTGCTCTTGATTCACCCCCGATGGGGTCGCATTCCGGTGTAATTTCAGGCTCGCGAGGGCCTGCAACAATGCGCGTCATATCTGCTGTCACATTCCACGCCGCGCCCCGTCCACTTTGCTTCAGCTCTGTGAAAGGCAAGCCAGAAACTCTGCTGTCATGATGGTGATAAAATGTATTTATTGAAGGATTATCCAGCTCCTCCAGCGTTTTCGGGCCTCCTTCGACATTGGCCAACCGTCTTTGGGTCGAGCGTCAGCAGTCGTTCACTATATCGACACCGGTCAACAAACCCCTTTGCGCCAGCGTCCGTATCGTGTGTCGGTCGCTGAACGCCGGATCATCGACCAGCAGGTTGACGACATGCTGCAGCGTGGCATCATCCAGCCCTCTAACAGTCCCTGGGCATCTCCGGTTGTCCTCGTTAAAAAGAAAGACGGCTCCATAAGGTTCTGCGTCGACTATCGCCGCCTTAACCGCATAACGCGCAAAGATGTCTACCCTCTGCCGCGCATCGACGATGCCTTGGACAGCCTACAGGGTGCGGAATTCTTTTCTTCACTGGATCTGCGCTCCGGGTACTGGCAAGTGCCGATGGCAGAGGCCGATCGCCAAAAGACAGCCTTTGTAACACCTGATGGCCTATATGAATTCACCGTCATGCCCTTTGGCCTCTGCAACGCGCCTGCCACTTTCGAACGAATGATGGACACCATTCTCCGAGGCCTGAAGTGGAACACGTGCCTTTGCTACTTAGATGACATTGTAGTTTTTTCTACCGACTTTGCATCACACCTCAGCCGCCTCGAGCAAGTCCTTGCGTGCCTCACCGCTGCAGGACTGCAGCTAAATTTGAAGAAATGCCACTTCGGCGCTCGCAAGCTTACTATCCTCGGTCATGTGGTCTCCAAAGACGGTATCCTCCCGGACCCTACGAAACTTAGTGCTGTATCCGCGTTCCCCAAACCAACTACCCTGAAAGAGCTTCGCAGCTTCATCGGCTTATGCTCCTATTTCCGCCGCTTCGTCCGCAATTTTGCCTCCATAATCGCCCCCTTGACCGCGCTTCTTACCGGCCGTTCCGAGCTACCGGACTGGTCCCCGGCATGTGACGACGCATTTCAAGAACTGCGCCGCCTTCTCACTTCACCGCCAGTACTGCGCCACTTCGATCCCTCTGCTCCAACTGAGATTCACACGGACGCTAGTGGTGTCGGGCTAGGTGCTGTTCTTGCACAGCGCAAGAATGGCTTCGATGAGTACGTCGTAGCGTATGCCAGCCGCACCCTTACCAAAGCTGAGGCGAACTACTCCGTTACTGAAAAGGAATGTTTGGCCATTATTTGGGCTATCCCAAAATTTCGACCTTACGTGTATGGGCGCCCTTTTGACATCGTGACCGACCATCATGCCCTATGCTGGTTGTCTTCACTCAAAGATCCAACTGGTCGGCTCGCTCGTTGGGCATTACGCCTACAAGAATACGACATCCGTGTTGTTTATCGCTCCGGCCGCAAGCATTCAGACGCAGACGCTCTTTCCCGGTCACCCCTGTCACCTGATCCTATCTGCTCGTCGATTTCCGCTTGCGGTGCCTTCGCCCTCAACATTTCCGACATGCCATCAGAGCAGCGCAAGGACCCACGGATCTGTTCGCTTCTCGACTTCCTGTCTAGCCGGTCGCCAGCGCCGATCTCTCGGACGCTCCGTCGCCAAGCCACGCACTTTATTATTCGGGATCACCTCCTCTACCGGCGCAACTACAACTCCAGCGGTCGCAAGTGGTTGCTTGTTATTCCCCGACATCTCCGCTCCGACATCTGCGCCACGTTCCACGATGACCCACAATGCGGCCACGCTGGGGTATTGAAGACATACTCTCGCCTCCAGGTTCGGTACTATTGGTGCGGTATGTATCGTTTCGTTCGCCAGTATGTCCGGTCATGCCCCCTGTGCCAACGCCGCAAGACGCCTCCTAAACATGCTGCCGGCCCCTTGCAGCCTTTACCATGCCCCGCTCGAGCGTTCGACCGCGTCGGCGTTGACCTATACGGTCCGCTTCCCAGCACTCCCAGCGGCAACCGCTGGGTTATTGTTGCTATCGACCACCTTACGCGGTACGCTGAAACTTCAGCCCTGTCATCTGCCACGGCAAAAGACGTTGCTCGTTTTATCCTTCAGAACCTGGTATTACGGCATGGAGCATCTCGAGAATTACTGAGCGACCGCGGTCGCGTTTTCCTCTCTGACGCCATTACAGCGTTGCTAAAGGAGTGTCGCATCATTCACCGCACTACCACGGCATACCATCCCCAAACTAATGGCATGACAGAGCGTTTTAATCGCACTCTTGGCGACATGTTGGCCATGTATGTTTCCTCTGACCACTCGAATTGGGATCGGATTCTGCCTTTCGTAACGTACGCATATAATACTGCAACGCAAAGCACCACTGGATTTCCACCTTTCTTTCTTCTTTACGGACACGAACCTTCCTGCACAATGGACACAATTCTACCCTACCGGCCGGATGCTTCGGAGTCGACGACTGTTTCACGAGCGGCTGCATACGCGGAAGAATGTCGCCAGCTCGCTCGCTCGTTCACATCCCAGGACCAGTGGCGCCAAAAGCATCGCCACGACACGTCTACTACAGCTACGTCCTTTACTCCCGGCTCGCTGGTCTGGTTGTGGGTGCCGTCTACTCCACCGGGCCTTTCCTCCAAGCTGCATTCCAAGTACCATGGTCCCTATCGGGTACTGCGACAAACATCCGCAGTCAACTACCTCATCGAGCCGAAGGACGCGTCTTCCGACCAGTGTCGTCGCGGCCAGGAAATTGTCCACGTCTCCCGCCTAAAGCAATGCCACGACCCCCCTGTCTTCTCCTGCCCCTAGGTCGCCAGGATGGCTCCTCTTTTGGTGGGGAGTGATTGTACTGAAGGGACTGGGCCATGGTGCTGGTGAAGGAAGAAGAAGACAAGCAACGCTTGCTCGCCCGCTTCGCCATAGCTCCCTTTTGACTTGTTTCAGTCTGCCGTTCTAACGCCAGATCGAGTGTTGCTAGGAAAACATCCCCATTGCAGATGGCTTGACGGACTATTATTTGGAATAGCAAGGGGAGAGGGGAAGGGTGTTCAGAGCTGTTCTAGAAGCTGCGCGTCCTTGGCGAAACCCAAGAGCGAGTCCAGAATGGCCCTGTTGCAATCCGCCGATCCAGTTGCCGGCCTAATCCACTCCTCGTAGGACACTTGCGCCGCCCTCAGGTGGCGGTCCCGCTGCTTAGCGTAGCGCTGGCACTCCCAAAACAAGTGGGCTGTGGATGGTCGCGTGGCCACGCCGCAGTCAGGGCACCTGTGCGGCTCCTGGGATGCTTCTTGGTCCTCAAAAGCTGTCGAGGGGTCAGGTTTCTGCGACGGAGGGGAGTCAGGAGAAGGAAAAGCAGGGCGTCTCTCCCGGCGTGGCCGGTACTGCCGCCACCGCTCCAGCACGTCCGGTGTGAGGACGAAGCCGGAACGGAGCCTATGCCGCAGCACTTGCCGCGACCTGGGAAGACCAACGGGAAGTGGGTTTCGGTCTGGCGGGACACTCGCACGGAGTTCCCTCTTGCGTCGGTTGGCTGCTGCTCTCAGAGCTCTGTCTGGGTCATACGGTGGTCCTTTTGTCGTGCTACTTGCGCTGGTGCTGAGGGTTTCTGAAGGATCCCGGGAGGCGACGCGGTTGGAAAGAATGGCACACGCCGCCTCATGGGCTCTCTCATTTCCCTGAATGCCCATGGTCTCCGTCTGCTGTCATAAAGACCGGTCTCTCTTTGTGCTCTATCTCGCGCAGCGTACTACTACTGTGGCCGTGGTACTATTATGGTTCGGACATGCTTGCCCCCGCGAAGTGCAAAATTTCCGTAGCGCCCTTCTTCACGGTGACGCGCAGTGCCCTGCCAATGCAGACGTTCGTTGACGTTCTCGCTGATGCGATTTCTACAAAGGCCTCCCTGTCTTTCCTCGGGGCGGCTCGTTTCATGTTCTCTGGAATTGATTAGCCTTATCTTGCTTTGAAACTCGGCTCTGTGGGGTCTTTGTCTATCTTACGCTGCGCCCCACACTTAGGTGTGCCTCTCTGGGCTTATGCGGTCGAGGCACTTTACCTGCACGGTCGCAGACATGTTTTCTCGCCGGCCTCTCATCGACAGCATCGCCCTATTCCCGATAATAATAATAATAATAATAATAATAATAATAATAATAATAATAATAATAATAATAATAATAATAATAATAATAATAATAATAATAATAATAATGTAATGAAACAGACGCGCCTCGTGTTTTGGATAGCAGCTCGGAGACGACGACGACGAACCGTGCGGTGATTTGCAAGACAGCTCACACTATTCGCTGCTGCTAGGCTGCTGTTTATCTGGTACTTCCTATCTTCAATTAAACATCATTACCATTGGTGGAGGTGCTGGGTATCTCTCAAGTCACCCTGCAGCTCCGCAATCGTACGTTGCCTACCGACACCATAATTGACGCGACCTACGCTCCGACTGAACCCGTGGCTGCCCCTATCACTTGCGTCGGAGTGACCCGGCCATCTTTAGCGGGACCGGCGAACATGACGTCGAAGACTGGCTGTCCTCCTATGAACGTGTAAGCGCTCACAATAAGTTGGACGACCAGGCTAAGCTGACTAGCGTCATCTTTTGCCTTGCTGACGTCGCAACCCTATGGTATAAGAAACACGAATCTGACCTCTCGAGTTGGTCCGCATTCAAGACACATTTCCCCGAAGTGTTTGGCCGCCCCCCGTCCGCAAGCTACGCGCCGAACAGCGTCTACGCCATCGAGCACAACAACCGGGCAAGCCTTTCCCAGCTATATTGAGGATTGCTTGTATCTCTGCAGCCTTGTGAATCCAACGATGGTGGAGGACGAGACGATCAAGCATATTCTGAAGGGTAGTGTGGACGACGCGTTTCAAATGCTGCTGGCCAAGAGTCCAATGAGCGTTGCCGTTCTCTTCAGCCTGTGCCAGAGTTTCGACGAATTGCGCCGCCAACGTGAAGTCCTTCAGCTGAAGTCTTTCATTCGGGAGGAAGTGGCCCGCCTCCTGTCGCTGCTGCCTCACAGCCAGGAGCCTGCCCAAACTCCGGCCGTGCAAAAATCAATCCGTGCCCAAATATCTTACGCACTGAACCCCGTTCGCCCGCCCGCTCCTGTGACGGCACCGCTCTCTTATGCCGACTACCCGTCGGGACGCCTCGGCCGTTGGGCGCTGCTTCGCCTGCAGGAATACAATATTCGTGTCCTATAATAATAATAATAATAATAATAATAATAATAATAATAATAATAATAATAATAATAATAATAATAATAATAATAATAATAATAATAATAATAATAATAATCTTTATTACATACAATCGTGTCGCAGTTAGATACCCAGCCTGCATAGGCAACATTGTGTGTGTGCGACGCTGGGCAGTCGGCGGGTATAGTACTGATATGTGTACACAACGGAATAATACCACACTAGAAAAAAAATATTGGAAAAAAATAATATTGCATCAACAGCAGAAAACCGGCAACTGAAAGAGCATGCACCTAGTATGTTAAAAAAAGTGACATTCGAACGCGATAGCATTCAAAGATCCCTAACGGCTTCTGACGTTTCCCGGCAACTGCAGCTTATGCAACCGCAACCTATTCCGGGAAACGCTTGCGGCGAACGCCATGGGCGAAGGCGAGCTTTCTGGTTCTTTTTTTCCTTTCCCCTGCGAGGCCGGCGCCGCCGTTACCGCGGATGCGTGGAGGCGAACGCCATCTGCTTGTGATGCAAGGAACCCAGCAGTATGAAGATTTCGTACAGAACAGCGTGCTTAACATAAACGTGGAACTATTAGGACACCGTAGCTGAAATGCTGCAAAGTCACTGACAAAAAGTTTAGAGCTTAGTATTTCATATGAGAAAGATGTCATTTGTCACATGCATCCCTTTCCTTTATAGCATTCTACGTGACAGGATATTCAGTGACAAGTGGTCTCTTACTCGTACAAATAACAGCTTGTCGCAGAGAAGGGATAACGCATTTAGGCGAAAATAGTTATTTAATATCTGAACTGAAGCATGGAATGTATCGTTATAATTGCGTCTTGTTGGTATTGTGCCTCTCAATTTTAAATCACACCCAATCTCTGCGTTCTCGTTTCAGGGAAAGGGCTAAAAGCTGGGCTGCTATACCCTCACATTCTTACCGTAAGAGCCACCACATCTACTTTTACAAATTTGTTTTATTTCTATTTATACTCAATGTTATTTTCATCTTTATATTCAAAGTCGTGTTCATTTTTACGTTAAGTGCCATTGTTATTCGCTCATGGACAGTTCCCGACATTGTTCTCGAAGGATGTACACGCAAGATTCTGGCGGAAACGAGAATTTAGAAACATATATTTCGAGAAGTTTGGAAGTGAAATGAATAAGCCGCAGTAGCTTTGCTATTGAGGTATATGTTGATTCTGTCCGATAGTGCTTGAGCAAGAGCAGTATCGCACTGTCGATGGCTGTCATTGAGCTTTGCCTCAGTACGAATGGTCCTCAATCACACATTGTGTGACATCTGCGCATGTACTGAGTAATTCGCGTTGAATACATAAAGGCTTGCCATAGAAAGACAATGGGTTCTTGCCGTCCGCTATATAATTATTATTCGGCGGTTTCGATTAAAAAAAAAGGATCTGGGAAAGATACGCTGTTTTTTTTGCCGAATTTCGGTTTCAAACGAAAAAAAATATAGTGGAAGCAAATTTAACAGAGTGCTAAGACGGTGATATGCGGACGTAGGGTATACTTTACATAAGCAATTTTAGCGTAATCAAGGAAACAAAACAATACAGAAGGAGGAGAAAAAGAAGACAGTGGACAGAGCGAGCGCTAACTTGAAGTGTTTTGTTTTTCTCACCATGAAAACAAAATGCGAATAGCACCTATTCTGTAATATAAGCCTAAGATTGATCGTAATGATTATTATTAGTTTAATAACTTTTCCTTATCTTCTCCCCCGTTATGGGTCGAGCCAACCCTACCATTACGCATCAAACCAAACCACAAAGGGAACTGCTAGAAACTACTGCACTGGAAATGCACTTCCATAAGTACATGGGCTTCGTCGGTGTGGCGTTCAAGACTCGTCGCATTCTTTCTTTGGAAAGGATGTGTGCCTGGTGAGGTTGGTGCTGTTCTTGTTAGAGCATTTTTTTGGTTAGCGCTCGCCCTGTCCACTGTCTTCTCCTCCTCCTCAGTCTGCGCGAAGCAGCGAACCTAAGGAGTCTGGTGAGGTCAAGGTCAGGCGTCAGTCTGTCGCCCAAGAAACCTTTGCTTTCCTTCTGATTGGCGTCCGTTTTACCTGCTGCTGCGGCGAAAAGGAAAAGTGAAGAGAGGGAGCAAGAGAGAGTATGCAGAGAGGGGGGGAGGGGGGGGGGGCATGGTTCAGATCGTTGCAGTCCTTGCGCTGCAGCCACTCAAATTAATTAACTGCGCAAGTACACTGTGGTAACATGATGTCGTAGGCTGTATCAAACTAGTCTTCCTTTTATTTCCTCACTATTCGTTGGAGCTGCCTACCCGCTTGTTTTACTGTTGACACTCATTACTGCTTCCATTGTCCAGAAGCTCTACAGCTCCTGCTACGCGGCTGTACTTAACTTGTACTGGACCTGTAGGTTGTGGTCGTGTTGTTACTATACATGAGGTGTTAGCCTGGTCGTTTACTGACTGCCTGTAAACTGCTGTCCGTAACACAAAGCCGGGTACCACGCGTCGATGAGTCCAGAGCTGCGTAAGAATGCGCGAAACCACAATAACCACGTTTAGCACTGTGCGTAGTCCTTCCGGGAGCCCTAGTGTAAATATCCCCTTCTCTCCTGAGGGTCGAATAATCTTTTCTCTTCACTATAACGAAGCACAGAAAGTGCCAGACGTAACCCTCCGCGACGCCCACTTTGTTGCACTCTGTGCTGAGGAGATAATTAGCGCGCCCAGTCTTGAACGCCCACGCTAGAGTGAAAGCCAAGCCTCTCCGAATTTCGCGCAAAAGCGTGATTTTGTTCTCCCTGAGGCCTTTAGTTGGACCTGTTTAGTGCGCCGGAATACAGGGGAAGTACAGAGGTCTTTCTTTGGGATTTCTGAGGAACCGTCTGCATGCTGTATTGCTGTGCACGTGCAGGACTAATATCCGTGTAAACAAAATCTACAACAGCAAGCACTTCGGGGAGGTCTCGGGCTTCCCCGATGTGCGTCAACAGTGCCGGGAAATGAGCCACCCCGGTGAAGTACAGAAGATTATGGCAATTATTCTGACTACTGACTACGTGAAATAGCTGCAACTCCTACATAAATCTGAAGAGCCGCAATTGGTTGGCCACCTCAGTATTGTCTGTCCACCATATGAGCAAGGAACGAGTTGCGAACAAACGCACGTTTTAATTTCTGGTGTACTGCGCGTTGCCGTTAGGCGTTAAGCTGACACGACTTTTCACTGCTTACTTTTTTTTATTGCGATGAAGACTTGCCGTTACGGCATAATTCTTGATATGTATATGTGTATTATATGTGTGCTGTGAGGCCTGTGTTGTGTATGAATTGCAGCAGTGTTTTGTGGAATTTGTTATCATGCATCCAGCGGTCATAGCTGGTTGCTTACGGGCAACTCGCTTAAACAGTGCAGTGCTCTCGGTCTAAACAGTGTACTCGGTCTAAATTACACCATCATTAAATCTTGCGCAACTTCGCGGCCCAGTCGACCGCAGCATCCTTCGTGAGACGTTCGAACGACGCACGGAGAGGTTTCCTCGAAGCAGCAGCGGCGCTGGCAACAGCCGTTTGTGTAGGGAGCCCACATGCAACGCTGTTGCATGTAGGCTCCCTACCGTTTGTGGGCTCTCTGGCAACGCTTCACTCAGCCGACGCGCATCCGCTCAACAAAACCGACTTGCAACAGTATACGTCTGGCGTCGCGGAGAAGGTTGGAAATGAAAACCGGTCGACGCTGACCATCGGGAGCAGGGACACAGCTCGTCGTCGCCGACACTTCTTGGCCGACGGGCCTTGACATTGACTCGCGCGATCAAGGGGCTCCAGCTAAACTAATAGGCACGCGTGCCATAGTGGCGCAGGTGGTTGTGGCGCAGCCTATAACTTCTCGGCGAAGCAGTGCGTGTCGGTTGCCATTGTGCAGTGGTCGGTCGAAGGGATGTCACACATCAATATTGTCATGGTCGTGAGTGGTCCTGGCAAGCAATCGTCGATTTGTAGATTGCCATGTGTGCTCTAAATTGATTAGCTTCTAATTAAGTAGTGAGAGCTTGTTAATACCACAACCGTGCATTTAGTATTTTTGGCACGAGCGTTGTCTGTATCTTCAAGTAATGGAGCCTGAATGAGTGGAACTATGTTGCCGGCCGCAAATGATACTTACAAACTGTGTTTACATTCAATTAAAGCACCCTATATATACCTCCCGTTAAATAATTCCCATCATGAAGGTTTAGTTATTGAGACCAAAAACCTAAAACATTACCGGCTCCGTATACAAATATTACGTATATTTATTATTTTGTATTCCGACGATGAGAACCATTGTACCGATGCTACAGCGCAGTCAGTATGAATTCTGCTCTTTCACGCCGGGCGACACCATACGACGCACGCGCGGACGCACCAGAAATGCGTTCTATGCGCTCGCCAGTTAACGGGGTGAACTAAACACCCCCGCAACGCAGTGTACTAGTTGCTGATCCTTTATTGACTGTGCAGCGATAACAAAACGCTGCCTTTATTAACTTGAGTCTAGTCCCACCTTTAACGGTGACCCGACGTGCAACTTCAATGCGGCAATCGCTACCGCACTGTCCGGCTCGGCCACATACTGCGTCACGCCCACTGTGAACGGCCTCAGAGCCCCGTGACCTCTGAAGTGTTCGTCTCGTCAAACTCGTCGCGCATGAATACAACCAGGAGGAGTTGAAGGGGGAGTGGTGGTATGGGGGAGGAGGGGGGGGGGGGGGGGGGGGAGTGCGCAGACGAAGTGGCTACGCATCGCAGGTCCACGTGCACGCTTCGGTGTGTACGGAGACCCCCCCTCCATTCTCTCTTAATTTTTTTTTTTTTTTTCGTTTTTGGCCCTTATCGGTCGCATCCTGCGCCGATGCGACGAGTCAGCATGTGCTTTCCCGAAGCGCGCAGCTGGCTTGGCGAGTCCAGCTTGTCTATCTGTTTGTCGTTCTTTTAATGCGAAGTCTTTCTGCGAGTTTCCTCGGAATAATTACCAAGCTGCTGCCGTGTTCCGACTGCGATAGGTGGACGTGATAAAGAGCATATTTTGGATTGGCGTCATTGGTGAAAGAATCGTGACGGGTTCACTGTGGACAGGTTTTCGGGCTGCTGGCGGGTTTAAGGGTTTCTCCGAAGCGGTTTCTGTTTTCGCCTCGCGTCGCCGACACGTGTTTACTAGGCCTCTGTGTCTCTAGCTCACCTTAACCGGCCGACAAAACGACGTGCAAACGTGGCCGATACGCATGTAGTGATTACCTTCATTTACCGCAGCGTCCAATAGAAGCACGGGAGAGCGCTGTTAAATGTGTCATTTTTGTATGCTCTGCTCTGTTTATCAATATACTTTTATGCACTCGGCTTCAATGCAGGCAGTCTAAAGTTTGTTTTGAATGTTTCCTATCACTGGGGGGCTGACAAATAAAAAAGGAAAAAAAAATGTTTTGGTTGCTTTTAATGGTGTATGTCAACATTAGTGGGTGAGAACCCCTAATGTATGCGCACGTTTTATGTGAGGTTTTCGGCTTCGAGCTCTGCGGTATGGCGATTTCTTCTAGTACACTGCGTTGCGGGGGTGTTTAGTACGGCATTGGTTCTAAGACACATCAGGCGTTAGCCCGTTCCTGTGATACGGCGCGTTATGTCATGTGATGAACTACGGCTATTTAGCACATAACTGGTAAGATGAAAGGGAAAATTCTCGTCCACCTGAATGTACAGCACGAAGCTACAAAGGAAACCCACTTGAACTAGGACGAATTTTCCCTCAACCGCGAAGCTTTCCTTCCACCGAGCTACATTCGGACGGATGGCATTTTTTTTTCTTTCATGTAACTTCTTCCACTTTGCGAGCTTTCGTAGAACTGATTTACCATAACTGATAAGAGATAAGAGTTGAACCATGCAGTGGGACAACGTTTTTTTTTTTTAAACAAAACGAAAAAAGCAGTTGGCGGTAGCGGAGGGTTTGGTTAAATGATGAGAATAGGAGCTGCACACTGATGCATTCTCAATTACCGCATTGTGCTAACTCCCACGGGTGGTTCGACGGACCTCACTTCATCTGTACTTCGTCTCATCTGTACTTAATTTCGTCACTCTCCATTCTGAACGGAGTCCGAAGGCTCCAAGCATATGCCTGCTAACCTCCGCAGTCCGCGGAGATGTGCGTGACCGCTGCAGGCTTTTGATTCTTCGACAAGAAGGAAACACTTTCTGACGCGCCCGCGTCCCACTTAAGCGCAGAGCGGAGGTTTGCGAGAGAACCCATTAAGGCCGACGATGCGCGCACGCAGCACGGCTTTGTACACTGCCGCTAGCTGCGGAATCGCCACGGGAGTCGAGGGTTCGGAACATCGACAAATCGCCCGAAGGAAGGAGTGAGAGCGTCGCAGAAACACGAAGAAAGGAAAACGTAAAGTCAGCATAACGGCGTTTACGTAACTATAGCCGCATGTCGTAGATGCAACGGCCTTTATTACGCAGAGGCGTCGAAGCGAACCCCTGCGGTTCTGTTGTGACTCCGGATGATCGCGAGGCCGAGCGCGAGATCTTGACGTCACAATGTCGATGACGTTCGGGTCTATCAGGAAACAGATATCTTGCCTCTTTTATGGCGGTCTAACGACCTCCTCGGCTTGTTTATTCCTATCCAAGAAAAAAAAAGACACGGATATTTATGACCGTTGGCGATGGGACGAAGCGGTAGCCATGGGAGCGAAATGGACATGTGCAGTTAATGAGCGGCGATTTTTGCCCGCTGTGTTTCTCAAAGCTATGGTGAGGGCTAGATGGAAGCGTATGTTGATAGGGACCTAGTTCTGGCACTCATATTCGGGTCAACACGAGTGAACACAGCTGATTTCCATAGCACATTTTCATCAGACTCAATAAGACGTAGTACATAATATGCGGCCTCCTTTAAGGAAGCTTCAGAGCGGCTTCTCTTATGCTTTGTTCTTTGCTAGTTGCCTTGCACCGATGATAGCGCTTGGCACCTGTTCAAGATGGAATAGTTGTGCGCACTGAAATTCATGATTAGTATACTCATGATTACGATTATTTTCGTTTTCTCTCTGCCCACACATATGAGGCGCAATTCATTTCTTTTAATCTTCATCAATGACAGTTATTTGTATCGCGCGCTAAGCAACGATTTTCGTGATCGAAGAGCGCCGGAAGACAGAAGACGATGCAGCACTTGACGAAACGAAGAAAACCTTCTTGGTCTTGTATGAATGCCGATAGCTATCTTCTTCTATTTTTTCCTCTCCCCCTTCTCGAATGAGCAACTAACACGATTATAAATGGCGTTCAAATATGTCACAAGAGTTCATGAGCTAGCTTTAGGCATTATTCTTGTTGTGGGTTATGGAAATGGTGGGTAATGTGCCGCACTGTGGCTGTTTCTCAATAGGGGACACCTGAACCGCGCTGCGCTAGGGGAAGGGAAATAAGACGTGATCGGACGAGACAGGTATCACGGGACGCCCCAGGAGGCACAGGCAAGAGGCGCTCATGAGCTAGCTTCTCGAACTCAGTTTGTGCACGTCTAACATCCCACCGCTAGTATATCGTTCAACTGCCAAAACAGATCAACAAGAAGAAAGTAAGGGATATTCGAAATTATAACATGGGAAATATTGAGGAAGCATGAATTCAGGGAGAAGAAAACTTCGCATAGGAGAAGGAAAGAAGTATGCACTGAAAGATGAGCATGGAAATATCATCAGCAATTTCGATGATATAGTAAAAGCAGCGGAAGCATTCTATACTGACCTGTACAGTACACAGAGCAGTCAAACTACCTTCATTCGAAATAGTTATGAACAGGATACAGAGGTTCCTTCTGTAATTAGCGATGAAGCTAGAAACGCCTTGCAAGGAATAACCCGGAGGAAAGCTGCTGGAGAAGATAGAATAACAGTCGACTTAATCAAAGATGGAGGGGACGTCAGTCTTGGAAAGCTTGCCGCCCTCTACACGCATTGCATCATGACTTCAAGTGTACGAGAGAACTGGAAGAATGCCTACATTAAACTAATTCATAAGAAGGGAGACGTTAAAGAATTGAATAATAATAGGCCCATTAGCTTGCGTTCAGTATTATATAAAATATTCACCTAGACAATCTCCAATGAAATCAGGGAAACACATGACTTCAGTCAACCAAGACAACAGGCTGGCTTCAGGAAGGGATATTCTACAATGAATCGCATCCATGTAATCAATCAGGTACTCGAGAAATGTGCGAACTACAATCAACCTCTCTATATGGCTTTCATAGATTATGAAAAGGCATTTCATTCAGTAGAGATAACAGCAGTCATAGAGGCAGTGCGTAATCAAGGAGTGCAGGAGACATACGTGAATATCTTGGCAAATATCTACAAAGATTTCAAGTGCCTTGGTTCTCCAGAAAAAAAAAGTATATATATATATATATATATATATATATATCGACAATACAACTGATATATTGATAGTTGAGTCGCTATTGAACTATCATTGGTAACAAGAAAAAAAAAGCACTAGTCATAGTGCTATTCATAGTACACAGCCAAGGCGACGTACTGCACGTACTTAATCACTGTAACAAACTTGGCGACGGCTTCCTGCACGCCCCGAGCCACGCGCTCTGCAGGCTGCCGTAACGATCACAGCGCTCCGCGCTCTCGCGGAGCATGCGTCACTGAGCGATGAAGCCCAGCTGGATACCCTTCCGCATCATAACAGCGGGATGTTTACTAATTTGCCATGCCGATAGTATAAGGTCACTCGACGTGGTTGACTAGTACCTGCTGTGTCGCAACCACTGGCGAGGAACAGCGGCCTCTTAGAATTCTGGAGGCGATGTCAAAGATATACAATGCCGCTGTCTGTAATGACTCTGCAGTATGTACTTGGGCATTTTGGCAACGTCAGTACCAGCAGAACACATGTTTTTAGTCGCCGGGTATGTATAAGCAATTTTAGGCATGAGGAGCGGACCAAAGGTGTATACGGTGAGATGCTCCACCATAATGCCTGACTGATGCATGATTCGTCTAATTGTTCAGTTTAAGCGCGAAATAAAGAAACCCTTTATAAATGTGTTCAACTTTTCTGCAACAAATTTCAGTTGCACTTTAGATTTAAATAGTGTGAGCTGTGAGATTGTGAGATTGTGAGATTTAAATATAATGAAAACAAGTAATTTTATTGGTCTGGTGTAACACTGGTTTGCTTTAAGCATGAGTAAGTGATAGCCATATATGCAATTTTGCCAACAGAGAGAAATATTTTATTTCATTAGCCAAAAAATTGTTGCGAAAATGTGTGAATTCGGTGTTACTGACAATGAGTTATCATATATTTTTTGGTAATATCGCTAGAACTGCAAGACTGTCGATAACACTATCAATAGCAAACGTTAGCGAACTAGTGTATCTTACTATCCATAGCAATTTCGATAGTATGGATACTAACTATAGTGAACTTATCGATAGTTTTGCGCGGCTACTATATCTGCGTCGAGGAGCGCGCGTGCAGCTTTGTGCAACCTTTGTGAAGCGAGTACAACCCGCCGACTGATACGCGATCTCAAGGCCAGCTACGAAGGTTACGTCATTCAGCCAGTAATCTTAAGCGGCTGTTAGCGGTTAGGTACCATGAGAGATACGTTAATGAATATATTGCCGACTGTCGTCACTCAAACAGAGAGAGAGAGAGAGAGATGTAGGGAGAGTCGTTGCAGTTCTGAATAGAAGCCCCTAATGGTCGAATAATGCTGGTTTCTGTTGTCGAATAGATTATGTTGTATAGTATACGGAGCCCGAAGGGAGACGCCACAGTGGCAGCTGTGCGATCGCATCTCGTAGGTATTTCGCATCCGTCGAAATGTTGATGACGTCAAGCCGACGTCGGTATTTCCATTGTGAGTAAGTGATCCCCTCCCCTTCTTTATGTACACATATCCCTCCGCTCTTTCTTTCGCTTTCGTCGTGTTAACTGAGCCGGCATTACTTGTGACTGCCGCGCGGCCGAAGCGTATACTCGCTTGTCGCCATGCGCATAGCTCTACAGCGTTCATCGAACTCGATCCTTGAGTCAGCTGCGGTGGTCTTCAACTTTCTCCCTGCACGACTCGCTGAAGGTCACGCCGATGCTTTCCCGCCGCGAAATGACTCTTTGTTCCTCGTCTAGCTTCTACGGAGGAAGCGCAAGCGGATATTCGGAGCCGCTGCAGAGATTCATAGTAGGTCAACAGGAGAGAAAGTTCGCGTCAAAAAAAAAAAAAGAAAAACGAAAAAAGAAAAGAAAGAAAATATTAATTAAATAACTAAAACAAGAAAAACGGAAGAAAAGCAGAAAACTACTATGATGTCTTGTGCAAATAGTTCCACATTCTTATAAGAGGACTCTCACGCTCATGGTAGAGCTGAAAGTGTGATTTGACAATTGAGCTGCCGCTCAATACTCCCAGGGTTAGTTCTAGTAGTAAAAACGTAAGTATACCCCGGAAAGTGGATGAGAAAATGGCGCCACGGTAGCTCAATTGGTAAGAACATCGCACGCGTAATGCGAAGACATGGGATCGTTGCCCACCTGCGGCAAGTTGCTTTATCGTCCACTTTCATTTCCATTAATATATCATTCCTTTAATTAATTTAGTAAGTACAAGTCATTCCCCTATGTTGTCCTTGGTGTCTATGTTTGTTGGCTTCTTGTATGATTAATAGAAATCGGGCCCGTCGGTTCTCTTTCTTCTCTTATATATGTTTTCATACGTGTCCACCCTTATGCAATAAGGCCATATCATTTATACATTGTTAGCTTATTCCTGATGTAGGCACTTATTATCAGTTTCACTATACTGAAGCAGCAACACATATAACATCGCAATGTTTCTTTCAGCGTCGGCTTTTTATCCTGTAAGTAACGTAGACGGAGCGTCGCAAAAAAAAAAAGAAAAAAAAAAAGAAAAAAAAACACGGACGAAGATGGGGCACGTAACGGACCACGGGCGTATTCTTGTGTCTTCTACGCGTCCCGTCTTGGTCCATGTTCTTTACGCGGTGCCCTGCCTGTGCTTACAGAACTAACCAACTAATCGAACAATTGCAGATCACTACTGTGAAATAAAATGCTCGGACACGAAGAAAGGACGAATACTACACTGAACAAGCGCTTGTGTGTTGTCCTCGTCCTTACTTCGTATCCGAGTGTCTTATTTCACTGCAGCACGCGACAATCATTCAACATGTACTACGACCAACAAACTCCAACCTTATCTTTCAAACCGACTAGCCCAAACCAAAGTTTCTCTTTTATTCCATGCAAAGGAGTCACGTGGCTTTCTCTGTCAGTCGTAATATCTCTCTCTGTAATCTTTTACGCCCGACAATTTCTTTTCCACCCCGTGATTCTGAAAATGGGCCAGATTGCTTCAACTGATAAGAAATATTCAAGCGAAACTGTCATTGCATTTTCCCATGTGTTAACACTAACTTAAACCTCTTTCTCGTTGTTTCAGTTTCTCCTCGGTCCTGGTTTATTCACTCAATTGCTTCTCCGTGCACGGTGGTGGGTTAATAAAGCCTTTCTTTTTCTACCGCATAATTGCTATGTGTTTGCTACGTCTGTCGTTTTCCTAATACAGATCTCCTAATATGGCGAAAACTCCAAACAAACACATATCCACATTTGAGTCTTTACCACGCCATACACCCTGCGCTGTATTCCTATAAATGTCCACACTGTGATCAATGCGCAACACTTTACCACATGGTATGGGCTTGCGCAGACACACCACACCTCACACCCATAACACACCCCACCACACGGCAATGGGAGGCAGCGCTGTCCAGCTCCGACTCGACGGACCAGCTCAACCTGGTCAACCGAGCGAGAAGGGCAGCTAAGGCCGCTGGACTCCTGGACTGAGGGGACCACCCACTGCAGAGCGGGGGAGCTACCTACGCTCGCGTGCTCTTTTTATTAAAGTTTATTCTCTCTCTCTCTCTCTCTCCGAATGTTGCACTTTCCATCGAATAAGCATTCGTCATAGGTGCAATTACAAAAAAGAAAAAAAAAATGCTGGCTCTCCCATAATTGACAGTATGTGTAAGCGTGATATGACTTCCATATGGCGTCTTTTTTGTTGCCTGTGGTGCCACCGCCCTAAAGCGCTTTCCTTCTTCCAACAGTGCAGCGCGCTGAGCGTTTATCGCTACATTTAGAGACGATAGTCTCTCTTGGGTTACCTAAACAGAGAAACTTTGTCTGTCTGTCACTCAATTCAACCGCCCGGCCAAAACCAAGCAAAAGGAGATGAGGTGCAGAGAGAGAAAGAGAGACAGGCAGAGAGCGAGAGTAATAAATAAATAAAATAAACTTTCTTGGCGAGGCGGGATTCGAGCCCGGCTACCCACGGTCCGAAGGAAGGAAGGGAAGAGTGGAGAAGGACGGTCCGAAGGTGAGCGTCATAACCACTAGGCTAACAACTATCTCTTTTTATTGACTAGGCTAACACCCACGCTTGTTGAACATGCATTTATGGGAGCCATATGATTGCGTTGTACCAACGATTGTAACAGAACTTGCTATGGGCGAGAGAGAGAGAAAATGAGAGTGAAAGAGAAATGAAAGACATTTAAAGAAAGAGAGAAAAAGAAAGAGAAACACAGACAGAGAGAAAGAGAGAGCCAGAAAGAAATGAAAAAAAAAATCTGAAACGCTGGAAATTAAAAAAACCAACGCGTTGGAAATGGTGTCGAAGAGACGCTACGCGTTAAGAACAAGCCGACTGAAGCCGCGGCTCTGTAGCCGGCGTTAAGCCAACAGCAATAAAATGTCCCAACAGATGGCGCGTGAGCAGGGCGAACACTAGGGAGCCTACATTCAAGCGCTGTTTTAGGGTGGTGACAACACCAATATTTACCACCAAATTTGGTGGATAGCCATTATGGTCCCCAGTCTTCTTTCCTGTTTTTTATCACGCTATCTATTAAATTTATTTTAGTTTTGCGCCAATGCGCAAAAGAAACCTGCATACATCTTTAATATACTAGTTGCCTTTTCCTTTTATTTTAACATATCAAACTTACTTTTCTATTGCACGTCGTGCGACACATACAAAGCAACAATTTATAAGGCACGATGGCGTGCTCGTGGTAGGATTATCTCACGCCAAGAATGTGAAATGCATTAAGCGTTGTCGTTGCCTTCCAGTTGTACATAATATATAAAGGGTGCTTTTACAAGTGTGCTGTAATAAAGACCGTCCTTACTAGTGTGTTTAAATAAAACGTAGACGTGCCGTGTACGGCGCTCCGACGCGCCATTTCTCTCTGGCTGCTGAGGCCAAAGTTTATTAAAAGAAGTTAATTAATTTCACGTCACCAAGGGTTGCGGGAAATGTGGTCTGTCGGCTGGTCTTTCGCCATTTTGTACCCCAGATTTAACCCGCCAATTTAGCTGGTGGAGGCAAGTACCCTTACAAAGGCTGTCACCACCCTAAAATGGCTTTGCATGTAGGCTCCCAAGCGAACACGGAAAAACTTGAGTTCAGGAAAACCTCCATTGCATCCATCATGGGAAGAGTGAGAGGGGAGGGGAAGAGCGTGAGGGGTGGGAGGAGAGAAAAAGAGAAGGTGTTACGTATCAGGGGCGGTAGAAGACTATCGTCTTCCGATGTTATTTGCAGAGAAGCAAGTAGATACGCGGCCAATTTTTTGAAGCGAAAGCTTCATCACGCTACCTCTGGCAGCCGTCGGCGACTCAACAGTTTTCACCTTGAGAGCTAGAGGTCAAACCACAAGAGAGCATTAAGGCGCGTTTATAGTCCGACGTTATCGGCACGCGGGTGAGCGTCATGAGACGCTGGGCGCGTCGGAGCGCATTGGCCGCGCGTCCGGTTACGTTGGCGGCGCCAGCCCGTCGAACCATCTGTCGAACTATAGCCGCTGTTGTCACGCCAACTTGACATAACGTGTGCGCGCGTTCACACTACGTCGGACTATATATAGGCCTTTACGGAGCCCTGAAAGGAGACATTGCCGCCGATGCCCGAGGAAAGTTAGGTCCGGCTGCGAGTTGCAAGCAAGTCTCACTACTTTACTGATCACCGCAGTGTCTTCATAGGCATAAAAAATGAAGAATAAACGCTGCATTCAGTGCAAGCATGTCTATATCATTGCGAAACCACACCTCGGCCACAGCTCGACAATGGACCTAGCCAGGGCAGTGAAGCTTTCGCTATCAACCAAGGTTAACCAAAGCTAAACCACACCAATTTTTGTAGCGAGAGCTACATTGGCCGCATTCTCGCCGTTTCGCTGTGGCCGGTGGCCGCACCGCGAGCTGAGCCGTTGCCTAGCAACCGCCGCAGCTGGCAGCGCGGCTCGCCGCGCCATCTGGCGTCGTCTGCTCGAGTTATCACGGCGCGGCGACGCGCCGCCACCACCGCAGTTGTGTTGCAAGCATTCGCCGCTAGCATCTGGCATGACGTCAGAGGAGGAGCCGGTGAAACCGCGTTTCAACAGAGGAGGAGCCGGCGTTGCATCGTATATGTAGAGGGGGCGGCTTGGTGGGATTCATCGGCAGATATGGAAAATGAGCCGGAGAGACTGGAAGGAGCCAGGCTTCATTGTCCGAACGAAACCAAGAGAGGCAGCGAGCCGAGGAGACGGAGGAAGAACGAGCCGCACGCCTCGAGAAGCGTCGTAAGTACGAAGCGGCCAGGCGAGTGGATTCAGTTGAGGATAGCACCCGAAACGTGTTCAAGTCACTGGACGACAACCTCTTATCCTCCCGCCTCACCGACCATCGGGCCGTCTTTGTGGCAATTGAGAAACAGCAAGATGAAGGCTTTCAAAATAAATGCGTTACACTTAAAAATGTCTAGTCTTTAATGTAACCATAACTTAACGAGAGGTAACAACCAAACCTAAACACTCAGACGTACGAAGCTAAACGATAAAGATGTAACCGTAGGGAGAACCGAGCTAAACAATAAGATTAACCGTGCCTCTCGCTACGCACACCCAGGGATTACTGAGTTAAGCCACAGCCAATTTTTAGGGGCGAAGCACCTTAGGGCCAAGCCTTGTCCCTCGTAGTCCGTAGCTCTGGTTGGCATGGAGACCGCTATGTATGTATGTATATGCATATATGCATATATATATGTATATGTATAGTATATGCACGCCAAGCTCCAGCTTCCGGTTCCGGTAGCCAGCTTGCGGCTTCCGGAGAACGCTTCCGGCGATTTGCCCGAATGATCTCCCGGTGCATCGCCCACTCATCATCATTCACTTCGTGGATATGCGGTGTTTTTTTCTTCTTGTCGCGGACCGCTCACGACTCACGGACTGCTGGCATTCAAAAGAGCACAGGCAACCTCTCTATCTGCCTTTTGAGTGTCGCTACTGGAAATGACAAATAAAAGTTCAGCTTACTAGAAGTACGTTACAGCTTGAGCGGTATTGTGAACAAACATTAGGAAGAAATCGGAAGCAATATTTTTTGTAACTTGTTTGGAGAGTAACTAGCGTATGTAATGCGGATCCTGGGGTTGGGGGCCAGAGACTGCATTTTCCTAACTGTTGACTGGCTGCCCGTACAATCTCGTTTTGGCTTGAGGCTCAAGGTCATTGGAAGGCCGCCGACAACGGCAGCTAAAAGCATTTCATGCTTAAAAAGGCGCACATTATTATTGTTCTTTTTTTTCAGTTCCTACCAGAGAAAGTGACCCGTCATAGTAGCTCAGTGGCTATGGCGTTGCGCTCCTTAGCACGAAGTTGTGGGTTCAATCCCGTCCGCGCTGGCCGCATTTGTATGGTGTCGAAATACAAAAAAAAAAAAAAAAAAAAAAAAACTTCCAGCCCTTCCGCTGGGGTGGAGATGGAAGAACAGCGAAGCTGTACTATGGGGAAATTATGTATTTCCAATTATGACTATTAAGATGTGATGGTGTTATTGGTTATTTGAACTATTAAAGAATGAGAAATATATATGATCCGGTGGTTTTCATTCATATAGTGACCACAGGAACCATGGCCTTATGGTCGCTACGATACACCGCCATAGGGTGTACGGCGAAGGTTGGCATGGTCGTCATAAACACGTCACCAATGCCGCACGCGTTCGGTGCGACCGCGGGCAAAACGCCGCCGCCGTCGACAACAGTTCTGCGCGTTGCTGGTGCTGCTCCCCTCCCTGTGTCCCACCCCCCTACCGCCTTTCGCGCGACGAAAGAAGTCGCGTTCGCTCTCCGCCGTGCGTTCGCTCCCCGCGAAAGCGCACGTCCCTCGCGCGCTTTCACACGCACATACAGCATACGGCCAATGAGAGTTTTTTTTTCTACACGCGGACACGACCATCGGAGACTGAGCCCATAACAGCTTCGCTGTAAAAATAACCTTCCAATACTGAGATTTAGATGAATGTTAAAGGGACTCAGGTGGTGGAAATTATTTTGCCGCCCTCCACTACGATGTCCCTCACAGCCCCCTTCCCACATTCGGGACGTTAAACTTGACAATTAATTTTTTTTCGCTGTTCTTCGCTAATCTGAGCGGCGCTCTGCTTTCGTTGTAACCGGGATTGGCCAGACGCGAGCGTTGGGTGGTAGGTAGGTAGTGAACTTCATTGAGGTTCTGAAAAAGTCACCCTCCCCCGTTTTTATGGAGGGAGTACGGCAGGCCGCTCCCACGTCGGGACGGGAAGGCCAAAGCCTCACCACCGCATCGTGGGCCTCCTGGCCTGCCTTGAATTGATGGAACCAGTCATGACTCTTGATCAGTGGATAAAAACACCGCATATCCACGGGGTGAATGATGATGAGTGGGCAAAGCTCCGGAGGGAATCATCGGTAAACCGTGAATCTTCTGTGTAATTCGCCCAGTCTCGCCGCACTAAATCGAAAGATTGACTTCCACCAATGACACGCGCCATATGTGACGTCATTCCTATTTTATAACAGCGCCCTTCATTATAATTGCACCATCTCCCACTTAAGGGGACGCTAGCACAAACGCGTTAGAAACGTGCAGTACTCTCTACTAAGGGGGAGAGGCCACAGCGTCTTACGCAGCCGTTTACACATGCCGGAACGTGCACCGCGTTTGCCGACGCCATCGCATGACTGCTGAGAGAGTATAACCCCCGTATTCATAAACGCTCCTCGACTTGAACTTGACTTGCCACCGCCTTGGGCAGCGCGTTCGAAACGCGTTGAAGGCGGTGGCAAGTCAAGTTCAAGTCGAGGAGCGTTTATGAATACGGGGGTAAGGCGGAGAGGCCACAGCGTCTTACACCAGCTTCTTACACGGGCCGTAACGCGCTAGCACAAACGTGTTAGAAACGCGCAGTCTTTCGTCAATGTTGGGTATTTATTGTCATCGTGGTGCGTGTGTCCATGAGCGCTTCGTGGCGTAGTGGCTAGCGCCGCGCGTTCGGAAGCGAGGGGTCCCTGGTTCGATTCCGCGCTACGGACACAACTTTCGCAATTTTTTTTTTCGTAAAAGTAGACGTGGCTACCTACTACGACGACGACTACGACATACTACAGAGGAGGGACAGACCCACACCCTAAGGAGCTTCGCCCCCTAAAAGTGTCTTGCGAGATCCCTTGATTCGTATTGTGCTGTAAAGAGGAACACTCCCAGAGCATGCGTTGTATCCGCCGCAGTCGGGACACGAAGCGGAGGCTGGTAATAAAAATAAAATAATTGTGGCAGAACCCATCTCACAATGAATTTTAACGTCACTGTGATCACAGAAACATTGCATATAAATGGTACAGTACAATTATTAATCAATGCAAGAGAGTTTTCATTATGGCAACAAGGAAATTGAACAATGGCAAGTAAAAACAATACACTGAGCGATCACGCCGGGTTATTTCAGATTCGAAGTACGAGGAGCCATGAGTTACACTTGAGGACAACAAACCTTTCATATCTTGAGGCGTAGATAACGGCACACAGGTACAGGTAGTTTTACTATAATGATGTGCACACCACGTGTACGAAGAGCAGAAAGGGAATCAGGTTAGCAAGGTAGATAAGCAAAAATACAGCCCTTTAATAAATCGCCAGAAGCCAGGCACACTGGGGTGGGTACGCAGTGCATGCGTTGCATGCATCTAATTGCGAGATGCCACGAAGCATGACGGTACAATATACTTCTGACTGTATGCGTCTGTATGCAAGCCGTATCGGGGAGCAGAAAATTGCAAATTAACAACGTGGACTAGCAATAGTTGCATATCCCTCTCAGTTACTCGTTACACCATAAACACTCAAAACACAAGCGCTGAAGAAGCGACGTAATTTGAGGCAGGAGAAAGGTAATACCAGTACTTTTGTTTTCAAGCTTGCCCCATAAAACCAGGTGGATTATAAGAATGTTTATTCTGAGCACATGGTCCATACTATTAAAGTAGTTTCCACTGCAATGACTGCTGTCCTTTCAAGGCCACTAAATGGCCATGGTCCAAATATTGTCCCAAGTGACACTACATGGTTTACCGGCGCCTTAAGCTTTTAGCTTAGTTGCGGCCTTTGCTGGACATAATAGTGGGCAGTCCTATACGCCGCAGTGCTATATTCACATTGTATGCACATTTACTTGCTTGTTAATTTTGTTTCGATTTTTTTTCCTTCTTGAAGGCTCGCGTTCGAACTTGCATGTGCTCAGGTGGATATTGTTTTTATTATTATTATTATTATTATTATTATTATTATTATTATTATTATTATTATTATTATTATTATTATTATTATTATTATTATTATTATTATTATAGTATTAGTAATACATTGAACGAAAATTTGAAGTCCCTGTGTAAGTGAAATGGACCCGCCGTGATTGCTCAGGGGCTGCGCAATCACGGCGGGTCGGCGGGTTGGGCTGCGGAGCACGAGGTCGCGGGATCGAATCCCGGCCACGGCGGCCGCATCTCGATGGGGGCGAAATGCGAAAACACCCGTGCACTTAGATTTAGGTGCACGTTAATGAACCCCAGGTGGTTAAAGTTTCAGGAGTCCCCCACTACGGCGTGCCTCATATTCAGATCGTGGTTTTGGCACGTAAAACCCCATAATTTAAGTAAAATGAAGTGCACGAAAGAGTGCTGCTTAGAACCTATCCAGTTTGACCCCATTGAACATAACTCCGCAAGACAATAACATTCGAGTATGATTACAATGTTATATTAATAATGCACAACTGAGTAGTTGAAATTACAATGACATTCGTTTTTTACTTGCTTGTTCGTCACGTTTACACTGCTGTGAGATATTGGTAATCGTTGTTGCCCGTACTCGCCAGTTACCTCTACAGCAATTCATTCGGCAAGGCTTTCCCTTGCACAACTCTTCGAGCGGCTTCTTTGCTATCGGGAGATCACTCATAACAATTACTGTGTAACTACACCCCACGTCGTCATCCCATTACAGACTGGCAATGCCTTGAAACAAACAACGTACAAATATTACACTGCGTTAAACACAACTACAAAGAAGCAGCGTAACGGATTGGCTGTAGTAAATGCTAGTTATTATGTTATTACAAACAAGGCGATCAATCATATCCTGATGCGGAAAGAGAACCTCTTGCTCTGACTAAGTTTGCAGCGAAGAAAGCTATCTCTGAGCTGCAGCCAAGTTCGTGCGGTATGTTTGCGGAGCACACTTACGTTGTAAATTTAAGACACTTAACGTACAATAGAATGATTAAGGAAGGTAATAACCAAAATTGCCTGCGTTCTAACTGCGCCTCGGTAAGGCAAAATGAAAACTCGCCAAGCGTCTCCACGCGCTCGCCTTCCCGCGAGGCGTTCATAAATCGATGGACCATTTGAGCGGCGTTCAGTTCGACAGTAAGGCTTTTTATTTTGTACACTCATGGCTGCGACGTGACGTGTCAAATGACGCACGCACTAGGTACACCTTTAGTCAGTCAGAACCGTGGAGCCGCCCTGGCATCGCGGAATAGTGCTCGTCTTGCACCCCGGAGGCCGGAGTTCTACTCCCGCCCAGGACCAAAACGTACGAAATTTTCTTTTCGAATCCATTAATTGACTTTGTTTACAGGAACCTCCCCGAGAAATATGACGTCAATGCGAGCATTCTGTAACGTGTTTTTACTCTTTGCGCCGCCGGCCATTTTTGGTACCATCATTCGGTCACGTCGCCGACGACGATGGATTTTCGCGTATTGGGGCAGTCAGTCATAAAACTTTATTCTCGGTACTGGGAGTGATGGGTTCTGCGAACCCACCAGGGATGGCCCTCAGTCAGTGCTGAAGTATTGGGGCATATAATGCTTTCGCATAAAAAAAAAACAAGTCTGTATGATTTATTTCATCTTCAAACAAGCTAAGTGCAGCAACAGTGCCCTGACAAGCCTTTCCAGGCCCCCCTCGAAGTGAATTGATATCGTACCTGACTATAATAGCAGTACTGTTCAGACATGCCATATCAAAGGAATGATTTCAAGTTGCTATGTTTGTAACAATTTTTTAGGACATCCGTACAGCCGTGGCACGCTTCAGCGTTAAACGATAGGCGGCGCACCAGATATTACATTGGTTAGCAGTGAGTACTGCACCCTTCGTTTTATATAATAAACAACTTGAAAACAAAATTTCGCGTTTACAACTGCTCTGTTCTCTATCAAAATTGTCAGCAACTTACATTTCTTTTTCTTTATCGGCACCGCTCAATAACGCACCTGCCATGGTTCTTTGGCCTATTTGTCAATAGAGAAAAATAGCTTACTTTAGCGATTTCTCTGCTTCTCTGAGAGCAGTTACCGTGACTGTAGTAGCACATCCTACCACCCCCAACACACCGAACTT
Source organism: Dermacentor silvarum (assembly GCF_013339745.2). Lineage (NCBI taxonomy): Eukaryota > Metazoa > Arthropoda > Arachnida > Ixodida > Ixodidae > Dermacentor > Dermacentor silvarum. The sequence continues at coordinate 91,503,149 of NC_051161.1, forward strand.
TGTGCAAATTTCCTGCAATCCTGTGCAAACTGTGTGCAACACGATGATAACGTCGACGAAAACAACGGTATGATGACCACACGGTGATGAAGACAATATGGCGACGACACGGCACGATGACCACAAGGACACAACGATGACTTTGTGACAACGGCTGGCATCGATAGATATTGTGCTCGGTGGGATGCCCAAATTGAATAGACGAGGAAATAGAAGAGGCCGTTTCAAAAAAAAAAAAAAAGAAAACGTATAGTGCCTCCCAAAACGGCGGTAACTGACCGGGCGACTACGACCACGACGACAGTTTACATGTGGCAGACCTGGGATAAAAGACCGGGTGGAGACAAGTGCATCTTTTCTTTTTGCCGACTTCTGCAATGGAAATATAGTAATGATAAAACATGGTGACATTGTTAGAAATGTGCTGAATAGCGGAAGAAATAGCAATTATAAATCGGGGAGCAGTCGTCGATAAACACTTGCCAGCAATTCATAATACATCCCAATGAAATAAATAAATAAATAAATAAATACATAAATAAATAAATAAATAAATAAATAAATAAATAAATAAATAAATAAATAAATAAATAAATAAATAAATAAATAAATAAATAAAAAGAGCCATTGCTATACGAAAAGTCTACGCTGGCTGCAGTCGTACACAAATAATGCAACTGAAATAAAAGTGAAAATTAATCCGGTAAATTTTCATGTGCTGTCTGTTTTAACGCTTGGGCTTCTTTGAGAACACCATCACCATTGCTATTGTTATATTATGAATCTGTATCTATCGCGAAATAGCTATCGCTTTAATATGAAAATGTGTGGCGGACTCCAGCAGTGCGTTGTCGCAGAGAAATGACCTTCAGGCATTATAAATATCGTGGCAAAGTGTACTGCACCGTTGTCCTCTACATAAACGGATATAGGCAATGTAGCTTATATCCTCCTCGATGAAACCCACCTATTTATTTAGTCAGCAGCTGAACGCGACCTTTGAAAATAACGAGTCAAGTCGGCGTGGAACATGAATAATGCGAGTGAAATAAGGTACCGCTTTGCTGCTGTCGTCTATAAGCGGGTTAAGTTTTTTTCGCAGTTGTACGTGTGGTGGTGCGTTCGATGTCGACTATATTGTTGTTCGAAGAAGTATTCGAGCCATTAGGCTAGAAACGATTAGGAGGGAAGATCAACGGTTAATATCTCAGCAACCTGCGGTTTGCAGATGACATTGTCCTGTTCACCAACGTTGGAGATGACTTGGAACAATTGATTGAAGGCCATAGCCGACAAATTGCAGGACTAGGCTAAAAGGTTAATTAATATGCAGAATACTTAGGTAACAGTAAATAACCTTGCAAGAGAACGAGAATTTGCGATTGGATTCAGCCTCTAGAACTGGCGAAAGAGTACATATATCTAGGCCAATTAGTCACAGACGATCCGGATCATGAGGAGTCAATATACAGAGGAATAAAAATGTGTCGGAGCGCATATGACAGGCATTACCACATGATGACCGGCCGCTTACCACTTTCCTTGAAGAGAGAGAGAGAGAGAGAAACATAGGCAATCATTTTATTCTCCCGGTTCTAACGTATGGGGCAGGAGGTAAGCAAAAAAGCTTGACCCGCCGTGGTTGCTTAGTGGTTATGGTGTTGGGCTGCTAAGCACGACGTCGCGGGATCAAATCCCGCGACGTCGGCCGCATTTCCATGGGGCAGGAATGCAGAAAACACCTGTGCACTTGGGTTTAGGTGCACGTTAAAGAAACCCAGGTCGTCCAAACTATTACGGAGTCCCCCACTACGGAGTCCTTCATAATCAGATGGTGGTTCTGGCACGTTAAATTCCACAATTTATTAAAAAAAGAAGCTTGAGAAGAAATTGAGGACTGCACAATTAGCGATGGAACGAAAAATGTTAGGCGTAACGTTAAGAGTACAAGAAGAGAGCGGTGTGGATCAGATGGCAGACGGGGATAGCGGATATTCTAGTGGAGATTAAGAGCTGGGCAAGCCTAGTAATGTGTAGGGCAGATAACCGGTGGACCATTAGAGTTACAGAATAGGTGCCAAAGGAAAGTAAGCGCTGTCAAGGACTGCAGAAAATTAGGTGATGCGATTAGATGAGGAAATTAACTGGTATACGATGCGGTCAGCTGACACAAGTCATGGGTAATCGGAGATCACCGGGAGCGGCCTTTGTCTTGCAGTGGACACAAAAATAGGCTGCTGCTTCTGATGATGATGACGACGACGACGGCGAGAAAGTTGTATTTTGCCTCTTCATGCCAGGCTTCAAGCCAGCCCCGTGTCCGGACGAGTGATCGGTCATCAAGGTTGTAATGCTAACGAGTGATGCTTCCTTGAGGTACTGAGTCTAGTTCGAAACGAATGCAGTATTGCCAGCGCCGGAGGCAAACGTTGTCGGGTTCTCAGAAGCTTCCTATTACGACGACTGTGTAGTCTTTTTAAACCGCACTTACGCGGGCCCCTTCAGTGACCTTAAATGCCCGTTGCAATAAACGCTGCTACTTGTCCTCGCTTGAGGTCCCGATATAGCGCACCTGTGCGCTGGCCGCTGCAGGTGGCCCAACACGTGTCGGTTCGGGCCTATCTCCTCGCACCGGTGATTTTTACGTTTGTGAGTTTTTTTTTCTGCGTAGCAATTTCCAGCTTGGTCTAAGTGGAAGCATCGAGTCTGCGCGGGAAGCTCGAAAACACGCTTGCACTACCACTCGGCAAGAGGCAGGTTGTGGTTCGCGATTTGGAGCTGATTACGGTGCTTCGTTGTTATTGACCATATTTTATACGTGACTCAACCCTTTCTGTGCGACACGCCGTTGCACAACCATGCAACATTTGGAAAACCCCGGCACCACGCGGCGATTTACTCCATCCATGCTTTTGGAGAGTGTCTAAGCAAGTGCGCCCATAATGTAGTGCTTCTCGGGGGACATTTCCTGGTTGCTGGCATGAGGCGAACGCGGGTACGCATCTTTGGGCGCAATGCGGGAATTCCCCTTATTTTTCAGCGTTGGATGATTTCTTACATGTAGAAGAAATGTGTAGTTTTCCGAATGTTTGAGTGTAATCAAGCTGGAAACTTATGTGATTACCTCCGTGGCTGCGATCGTATGCGTGTGCTTCATTTGTCTCTCTCTATGTTTTCCGTGTCTTTCTACATGTCTATCCTGCGTCTTCCAGTGTAGGGTAGCAAACCAGATTTTCTGTAGTGGTTAACCTCCCTGCCTTTCTCCCTTATTTATTCTCCCTCTATCCGTGTCTTCACTGAAATAGAACAGTAGGTGAAACTTGCGGTTGACTGGAATATGTTTTGAAAGCGCAAAGCAGAAAAAGAAAAATGAAATCTGTATAGATTACTGCGAATTGTTCTTCACAATGGCCATTAAAAGTATGAGTTGTATGCAGTAAAAGGATGGATTAAGCCTGCTTCGCAATGTTTGGCTCAGCGCAATAAAGGAGCTTCTTGCCTTGTCCCTCGTCTTTTCACGTTTTAAGACTTTAACCATGACCCAAGCGAACAAGTGATTACATACTTACGAGGTATAATAATATATAAAAACCTTGTCTTTCATTATGAATGATATAGTACGGGCCGGGTGATCGTTTTTAAGTCCTACGGAATTTTTAAAAATCGCCTGTGTCAGATAGCATAATGTCCTTGGGCTAGATATTCGAAGATGCGCACATTACTAGCACGAGAAATTGAAGCACTTATGCAACTAATTAACGAAAGTTCAGAAACTTCTTTATTAGTTACTTTACGTCACATGTTGCAATTTACGAATTGTAGTCGGCGAGCTTGCAAGGCGTAACCACTTGGAATGATTTTCCAGCATGGCACGAGTTTCTCGATATTTCTCAGAGTGCGAGGACAAAATACATGTTCTAGTTATTTTTGTGTGCTTCATTGCATAAAAGTGCGTCTGCTTAGAAAAGTAAGTGGAACAACCGTGAATGTTTTACGGTGAGTTTGATGGGCGCATATTTCCAAACTGATGTCATTATGGAAATTCATTCCAAGTGGATACGCCTTGCAAAGTCACGGGCTACAATTCGTGGACCACCAAATGTGCCCTAAAGTAATTATATAGGCGCTAATTAGTGATTTTTGTTAATAAATTGCATAGGTGTTTCGATTTATCGTGCAAGTAATGGCCGCTTCTCTAAATAATCCAGCTCAAGGACCAGAATTACGTTGTTTCCAACAGGTGATTTTGAAAAATTCCGTAAAGCTTAAAAACGATCACCCCGTATAAGAATCAGGGCTTATAACTAGATGTGAAATACGTACACAGCAGTGGCTTCACTATACTCGATGTACGCCTGTACATATGTACAACCTAAGGTTTCAGTACAAGTTCTATCCACAAAACCACATCTCACCCGCTGGGGTGGCGTAGTCTACCTTGGAGTTGCGCTGCTAATCCCGAGCGCGCGTGATCCAATCCCGGCCGTGGCCGCCACATTTCGATGGGGGCGAAATGCAATACCGCTCGTGTACCGTGAATTGCGTTTATGACTGCACTCCAACCAAACCAAACCACTAGTGTTATGACTGCAATTGAAAACTGCAGTCATGTCACTAGTGGTTTGGTTTGGAGTTTGGAGGTGAACGCGTCAAAGCAGCACAGCAAATTATTTTGGTATGAAAGTGAATTCAGGATTCTAGGCGCACGCGATTCCACAATACACGATCCTAATATGTACAACACACCTTGGCGATTCGTAAAGGCGATTACTGAAGCTCACTCACCGTAATTCACAATACGAGAGTCGGATTGTTCCCTCATGATGGTTAACGTTATTCCTGATCACTGGACTACATAAAACAGATAGGGTGTTGGCAAGTCATTTATGCGGGATTCGGCGGATTTTACATTACAAACAGGTGCCTTCATCTTCTAGGTTACCACTTAAGGCTCCGCCTTCCGAACGGCTTCCAACGGTGTGTTGCAAATGCCATGTGTCGTCTATGGTTTGGAGTAGCGTTCCCAAATGCCTACTCATTTTTCATCGAAAGGAGGGCCGAATGTGAAGTCTCTGGGTGCAAAGAGACATTGTCGCACCTTCTCTGTGAATGTTCTCGTTTCAGACCGCAAATACCGGCACTCTGCGCCACACTTGACAAACATGAGAGCCATCGCCTTATGGAAAGTATAATTATTGAACACTGGTCCCCACTGATGTCTGCCCGAATTGCTTTAAATACAATGGTGCATTTTTTAAAGCATCGGGACTGCATGAAAGACTGAAATCGTTGTTAGCTGCTTCAATTCTGTTTGTCTGGTCAGATTGGCTTCTTATAACATCTTTCTTTCTCTTTATTTTCTCTGGTTTACCGCATCCGCCGTACAGTTATACTGGTTAGCCTCCCTGTCTTTAATCTCTCATTTCTTTCTCTCTCGCTCTTTCTTTCTGCAGTAGTAACTGTTCTCCTCACATTGAACTTGATTGTTTCAAAGATCTCGTCTACTTCTAGTGAGAGCACATTTGATCTGCTTGTGGCTAGCTCAATCAGAGCCTACCGTGCGTACACCATTGGAAGATATCAGAATTCGCGAGAATTCTCACATGTGGCAGCGTTCGCTTTGTCGTCAGAGTGCAGTCCCATATTCTTTCACTATAGCCTGAAGCCAAAGTGCGCGAGTGCTCGAGCAAGCTCTGTGTCCTGGCATTATACCCACAAAATCCGCACCCTGCTTGGCATGCTGCTTGCAGTACAACAGGTGTGCCACTAAGGGCCGCTGGACTGGCATCCAAAAAAAAAAAAAAAGGCGCCGCGAATCGTCAGTACACTTTAGCGGCATTGCAAAAGGATTGAAACATTGCGCCGTAGATACCTGATGTCCTCCCCTGACATGTGCGTCCAAGCCATTGCACGACGGGAGCGACGCCGGTCTGTGTTGGAGCAGCCGCTTCCTCTGAGAGGAGTTCCTTTGGTGGGACAGGGAGCTCGGAAGGCTCTGACCGACTGCGGCGCAGTGGCCGTTGTGTGATGCCAACACTTCGAGGCGTTGCGCCGGAAAGAGGTGGCGCAGAGTGCTTAGGAAGCAAACAACTAGGAACGAGTCATAACAGAGCTGAGGTCAGCGTTGTGAGCCTCATTTCCAGTGCATAATAACGCATTTTAAGATGTTCCGCAAAACGTAAGAGAGGAATCTTACTGCATGTAGTAGTATAGCAGCACGATATATTTATCCAGTGAAACGAGCACAGACAGCTCCTTCCATATGTCCCATGCTGGTATCTCTGGCCAAGGGATAATTTGACAACGCCAACTAGTCGAGTTCTAGCTGATCCATGTGACCGAAAAGGCCCCCGGGATGAGCAGGCTAGTTTTGCAAGAGTGATACTTAATACAACAGGCAAGAAAAACGTGCGAGATGCCACGTAGCATTCCTGAAGGATATTCTGCGGCCTTCCACAAGTTTACCAGGTAAATATACAGAGAAAGAGCGGGCGAGGAGAGCTGCTCATGACAAACTGGAGAGGTTTGCCTGGCGGCCCACGTAGCATGCTAGCATGCTATTCAGTATGGAAACGAAGAACAATGTAATGATGTACACAAGGCACACGATGGACACATCGCGCACACAAAACACGCCGTAAGTCACAGGGAACAGTGGCAACTCTATATCCGCGTAACGTGAAACAGGAAGTATTTTGCATATGCGACATTTACCCGAATATGGGGCAGAATTGCACGATAGCGACTGTCAAGGCCACTCGGCATGCGTAGTTCTTACATTGGGTAGGAAGTGCGAAGAACTACTGCAATTGATAACAAAATGTATTCGTGTTATCATAGGCTCAAAGTGCGTCATATATTAGAACGACTAAGGATAACACAGGACTGTTTACTCGAATAAGTTTCACATTCGCACGTACTCCACAGTGTTGAGCACACTGAAGTGAATCGCCCGTCGTTTGTGATAACGTCGTCTCGAACGTATCCACGTTGAGCAGAGCTATCTTTAAAATGTGCGGCTACTTGTAACTACAGTTTCAAGTGCGACGAAGACGAAACGAGAGTACGAGCGCTCATTTCCTCTTAGAGTTTTTTCGCGCCTGACTATAATGCAAAACTGTACCTCAATGAGTGCCTCCGCCTAAATTCCGACTGAAGTGCAGAAGATACGTGGAGGGTATCCCTTCATTACTAACAGCAGCATGACAGAAAGACAAAAGGACAAGAACAAATTGAATCCCCTCAATCACTGCCAGCATTGTGAGTACGGTTCATATTTCGACAAGACTGTTGATTATCGGAGTGGCAGAAATTCAAGCACAGTGGCTTGAATTATGTATGCAAGTTCAACGCCGCTTTCGTTGTCGAAAATTTTTTGGAGCTTTCGCCCTAAAGTATAAGTACTGACAGTGGTATCGCGATATAGCGCGAAGTTGAGCTCGAACTCTACGGACGGTGTTCCAACTACACCTGGGCGCGACATGTTGACCTGCAGCACGAAAGACCACTACTGCTGGGCAGAAAGCGTAGCGCCCTGTAAGCTATCAGGCGTCTCATAACACTGGCGTGATGAGGGCCGCCAGAGGCGCTGCAGTCGTCGCAACTCAAAGCGAACGAGGTGACGCCGATCGGAAGCCGTCGGTGTGGGTCAGCGCCAAACGAAATGTCAGGTAACGTTAGCTTGACATTCACTGCAAGTTCCACTTAGAACGATGGACACCCACAGCAGCTCAGCAGGAGCACTGGTGTGCTTATCATAATGCTTATATACACTTTTCGCGGAGCACTTTGCTCTAGAGGAACGAGATGGCGCTTTCGGCAGCACGCCGCGCGTTGCCTCAGCGAAAGCGCACGAATGCAAAACCATTACCGCTTCTCGCCATGCTGCTGTGCGATCAACTGTTGAAAATGCAACATGGCGTTCGCTAACGCACTGTGTTCCATTCGTGCTCCAAAATGTGAAAATGCTAGAGGGGAGATGTGTGCAGTAGTTGGCTGCAAAAGTGGTGGCTGGAAGGAATGGAAGGAATTTATTTGTCCAAGTTCATAGACCGCTGCCGCATGTATACGTATGGACTGCCTGTGTTGCTGGTCCTTTGCGATGCTCGGATTTCCTCGAGGATGAAAAAAAAAATTCACCCTTCGGCCACCGTTGTATCGCTAACCTTTATTTTTTTTAAAATTCCTTCAACCCCGGAACGTTTAGAAAAGTGAGCACCACTCGGTACTCAGTGACAAAAGGAGCGGCGCCGCTTCTTGGCAGAGTAATTTTCTTGCACGTTGCCTGCGTGCACACCCCAGCTCGCACGCAAAATTACGGCTACTTTAATGCCAACGTATCAGAAATTAAGTGAATGGGCGCACACCTGAGTCAATGCGCCGAAGCATGAGTGACGGCGCCTACACCGACAACACACGATTGCTCGAAGCTGAACGTTTCTTGATGGTCCACAGAGTAAGCGAGTGACTAGTGATAATACGTCTTTGCTACAAGTTATTACAAAGTACAGAACATCTATATTCCAAGCCTTGTGCACAGCAAGAACAAACCTATCGCAACTGAGCCCACTTGCGAGTTATTAGGCAGAAAATAAACATGAGATAATGACCGCACCGAGAAATTGTGCAGTCAGACCGGCTTGCCATGTCTGAAACATGGCAAGCCGCTGCTTCAAAGCACTAGCTAAATAATCAGCGAAGAGCAACACACACTGATCTGACTTTAATTCATAGCGGAAAGTTCGGACAGCTTGGAATCTAGGCCCGCTTTAAGTACAAGCACTGTATGTACGCTGCTCGCGCCGTTGGGCCAAGGCGTATAGTGAGTTCCGAAACCGCTTACATGCATGTTCTCTGAAGCTGTGGCCAAAGCTTCGCGTCGTGCACCCAGTCACCGCCAAAACAGAGGTTTTCTGAGCCGCAGCGGGTGTCATGCAGAACCACTGTAAATACGGAGGCAACGGTGGCAGCTGAGCAGCAATGGTGGCAGCAATGGACGCGTCATCGCGTGATCAAACATGGTGGCGCCATCCGGATCGTGGTGGAAGGGGACTATAGTGCACGTTTACACAAAGCTCAAGCCAGCAGCGGTAGGCACAACTCTGTCCTAGCTCCGCTGTCGAGCCGACTGAGCGAAGCGTTGATGGTGTGCCCACACCGCTTCGTCGTTTTTGTAGCCTAACACAATTCACGCCCTTATAGGGACCCTCTAAACTCCCGCGCACGAGCCCCGCAAGCGTCGTCGATAGCGGAATAGCACGATGGCGGGGGCGCCGCCGACAGCGCGAGTGCGCCTCGAGAGTCTGCTTTTATCCGCGATAAAGGTATTTTTGCCTTCCGGACCCTAAACTATTCACACGAGCACTAAGTGGTAGAAACGACCACGAGGTTGTTTGCGGATGCGGAATACCCGGAGAAAAAAAAAGCCTGTTAATCTACTGGACAATTTCGCTAAAGTCTGCGTTCACGGCAGAGGAATCCAGTGGACCGCGAGCCGAGAGCGCACTATAATTTCACAGCACTGTGCGCAACTTTAAGCGCGCCATAGAGAGGAAAATGGCGAGGGAAAAATGATTTTGCAGAACTGGGGTTCGCCGCTTCACCGGCCTGCGGCTCCTGTGGGGAGCCTGAAACACTGGGACACCTGCTCCCGGAGCACCTCGAACATCGAGGCCGGCTCCTTCAGGCATTTCCGCTGCCTGGGCCTTCCTGCCTGCCAGAGAGGAGGACATGCTTTTCCCCTCCCACCGCAGGCCAGCTTGGGGCACTGCTCAGCGTCGTCGGATTCCTCGACTCGACGGGGCTCTTGGCGAGACTGTAGCGTCCCTTCAGCAATTGGCTCAATGGGCCCTTCCCAAGTCTGCCAAACCGTACGGGCTTGGCTCCCTTGGCTGTCCACGACTGAACTGTCACCGGCTGACAAGGCCTCCTACCCCGGCCGGCCCCACTGAGATGGGTGCGACTGTTTTCACAGCAAATCCGTGCAGGGGCGAGACCTCGCCTTGATGACGTATCACCATTTCCCCCTCTCTGTTTGGCGGCGCGGTCGGTTGTGCCCCGGTGCCACGACGGAAGCCGCGGTGCCGGGCACCGACGCGAAGCGGTGGTCGTTCGGGTGTTGCGTAGCGCAGCGTAGCGCAGCGTAGCAACACCCGAAATAAAAAATACTGCTCCAGTCAGGTAGACTGCTCCCTCTCTGATAGTGAGATTATATTTGGATCATCAAAACAGTGACATGTTTATTTAGAAATACCATCGATCCCTTAACAGCAGCCACAGTTGTGACTATAGTCACCACCAGCCCAGCGTATTCTGCGTTCCAACGCCGGCGGTTGGTAAACCGCCAAACAGAGAGAAAAAAAAAAAAGAAATGGTGATACGTCATCGAGGCGAGGCCCCGCCCTTGCATGGATTTGTTGTGAAAACAATCGCACTCCACTGAGATCCTGCCCTCCGGCTTGCTTCGCCCCGCCATGGCGACATCTTCACCCTCTCCTCTCCTATCTTATTTTGCCCCACTCTCCCCTTCCCCGTTGGTGTTGAGCCGTGCTCCCTCAAGGGCTGCAGAAGATAGCGCCAACTTTTCCCTTCGTCATAAAAACCACTTCTCTCTCTCTCTGAATAGATATCAGTTCATGCAAACGGAAGGGATGCTGGAAGAGGATGATAAGAAGAAAACAGCCCCAAACCGACGGAAACGATGGAAGAAAAAAACATCTCCTAAGTGGTGCGTGAATTTCTCTGGCTGAGAAGAAGCGTGTTACCGACGCGCCAACGCCTTGCCAGATGACACATAGGTGCGCGAATCGCGAGCAGTGCGAAGCAGCTCGGCAACGCTTTATTCGAGCGTGTTTCGACTAAAGGTGTATGGCACTTAGTGGAGCACATGTTTGGAATCAAAGCCGCGTCGCGATGGCAGAGCAACAACGAAATGTTCGCCCAGTTGGTACCGGTAGCAATAGTCTAGGTGATATGAAGGTGCCGGTGCCAGGCTGAAGAACGACGACAGCTATAGCGTGCAGTTTACCCCAGATTTACACTGCATTTGTCAAATTCTTTTCGCTTACTTAGTTGACGAACTTGAATTTAACGCTGTCGATGAATTTTTAAGACGCCGACACACAATGTTTTTCCTTTTTCTTTTTATGTACCGCATGCGGGAATGATTGAAAAACCGGCAGTGGTATGCGGAAGAACTTGACAAAAACGACCTTTTTACTTATTTCTTTTTTTTTCTTTTGTAAGACGAACAGCTTTCTAGAAGCGTCCGGCTATTCGCTTATACATTGACAATCATCTTCGATGGTTTCTGCCCTTCTTTTTTAGCCTTCATGCAGTGGACGCTCGCTTTCTCGTGCTCGTGAAACGGTTGAGATGCATGGCGAGGTGGACTTACCTGTTCCCACAACATCCTGACGTCATAAAGACACTAGGCCCATGCTTTCCGGAACCCTGATATCCTCGTCATGCACAGTTACATATAACGCCATATATACAACGTCGTGCATAAGAGGAATGATTTTGTTGTGGTTGTCGCGAGAACGAGTCGTTGAACCCTTTCAGTCCTTGATATTACGCGGCGCGTTTAGAGGGTCGCATAGTTTAGTTCTGACTCGATGGATAAGATATTGCCGCTGGCTAGGCTTGAACTGGTCAACAGGGGTCGAACAAGGGGTGTCTCCAGCAAGAGCCTGAGACTAAGTTTGGTCATGCATAGAGGGAAGTTAACCTAGATGAAATCATAATTGGTTAGTCATAAAAGGAGGCATTACTTCATAAAAGGGAATGTGCCGTGAGGCCCGCCAGCTTCGATACCACTACAACATTGACCGGACTGTATCGCCAAGCTATTGAAGGCAACGGTGAATCTCGTCGTTCAACGGTTGTTTTGCAGCGATGTCAGTTACAAATGACGTGTTTGAGGAGAGAGAGAGAAAAAGAGGGGAGGAATGGTAGGACTGAGCTCCTGGTACCCCACACCGAGAAGGGTCCCCTACGAGAACAAATCATTCTAACAATAGAGCCCTCGGGACTATAGTTAGTAATAAGCCGCAATTCTCGGAGACAGATCTAACAGCGCGGTTCTCCGCGAATTACGCACGAATGACATGTGCCGGCTTTGTCTGTGGGGCCAACCCGGCTTGCAGACCTAGACTCCGCTGCAGTGCTCGACAGACCCCCGCCGGTTGGTCTGCAGGCCAGCCTGCCCCGTTCAGTGCTGTAGCGCAGCGGCGCGCCGAAGGAGCGTGACCGGCTCGTCCAAGCAGGACAGCAGCATCCTTTCGCCAGCACACCGCTCTCTCTACTCGTCGCCCCAGGGCCTGTCGACCTTGCCGGACCGGCGGCGGGGGAGCTCTCATCTGGAGAGGGGGCGCAGCGGGTGAGGTCGCCGCAGCAGAGAGAAACTTTTATAAAGGGTCGGCCGCGGTGCGACGCGAACTCTTCGCCCCAGTCGGTACTTGTGGAGCGGTGCGCGATGAGTTGTTGTAGAGCAGCCATGTCTTCTCCAAGGGCGAACGTCATCGCCGCGCTGCTGCTTGTAGGCGCCGTAGCGCTTCTGCTGCCCAAGACGGAAGCAGGTGAGAGGGGCCGGGGGCCGTCCTTCGAAGCGACGCACGCCGGCGACGCCGCGACACATGGGATTGATTTTCGGTTTGACCGAGTGATGTCCCCATGCCATGACATTCAGTCGTGGCCTACAAAAAGCTATAAACTCCATCTATCTCACTTTCACGCAAACGGTTTTCTGCGGCATGGTGCAGTGGCTGACCGACAAAGTGCCCGAAGGCGTAACGCGTTGGAGAAGTCCTGGCAGGAAGATAAGCGTAACGTTTCCGCAGTGCGATATCGATTCGGTCCTGCTGTTTCCGTGTGAACTATGAATAGCTTGCATTGGATGTGAACGTTAAGAAATGCGCTTTCTCAGTGAGCTAAGTTTGCAGCGTCGGTTCGAGCATTAGAATGACGAGCGATGGCTATCGCGTCGTTGACAGCGTGACATTTTCGACTCACCTAAAGCCGCTTTTCGTGCCTGGCCAAGCACGGCACGGCATCGTCAGGAGCCGGATAACTTAGCACTTTGAACGGCACTTCCGGGCATAGCGACTTCGGGTGACAGCACAATTTTAGTCGTATAATGCGCTGAGATTGATTGAGGCTTGATGGATACTGAAACTTGTTTCTGAAGCCTTGTGCGAATGTGAAAATGCTCAGATACGATGAAAGCGCCGCATATATGTTACTCTTTAACAACTCGCCATAGCGGAAAAATTTGGCGCGAAATCGCACGCACCAGCTCGTCCTGCCCGTGGCAGCTACAAGGCGCATAGCACACCGACCTCATGCCGCCGCATCGAGAAACTGACGTGCTAATTGCAGTGGGGTTCAGCAGATGTCTTTCATTTTTCGAATTTGTCATGTGAAACAGTGATCTTTCACAGCAAATTCTATTGAAGCAGGCTTAGCTTCTATGCCTCATGATGCTGCTTGTATTAAACACGTTTTCATTTTCCACTGATAGGAAATGTTATACTACTGACTAGACTGCATGCTTAGCATAAATCTTAATGTGCAATTGAACTGTCAGTTAACTCATGGCTTATCATAGTGATAGTTGCCTCCAACAGTTGAACGTAAGATATGTGGTGGACCGCCTCGAAATTTAAAACAAAAATGACCGAGTTTCTTTTATCTCTTTCTTTCCTGGCTAGAAGCACTGCCTCAGACATAATAAAAAGAAAAGAAAAAGTTAGGGGCGACAAGAAGACAGACAAGTTGAAACATGCGTCAACAACAAGCTCCCGCTGCGGCACTATACTAGCTTGCATTTCCTTTATCTCTTTTGTCGCAACGTGCAGTCCTTCAGAAGCACGCTGGTAATCTTCCGGTAACCGGAAGATTACCAAATTAATGACATTCTGCATGATGCCAGTCACCAGTTGACAAGTTTTATTATCAGGCTTGTCAGGTATATACACCCTTTGCCTCAGTTTGGAGTCGCCCGTCAGGCACGACCTTCAGAAGGCGCGGTCATGTACTTGTGAGCCTGCAGTGATATAGCGAGAGAGAGAGAGAGAGAGAGAGAGAGAGAGGAGGTAAAAACAGCCGTAGGGGGGGGGTGAGGGGGGCATTTCAAATCGAGTATGAATCATTCATCACTTCCCCATACACTGAACGCAAGGCAATGTCGTCACTTCCTGCGGCAAAGATTAGCAAGAAACATCCCTCGGGTAATGTAACTGGGCGATTAGTCGCTCAGTTCTCATTATAGAGTCAGCTATTCATATCTGGACGCAGAAAATTGGAACACCGCATGTGGTTGACCGAGGTGTACTGTTCGACTGATGTGAGCTGCAAGTGACTTTTGTGACGTTTGCCCACTTCCTTTTTCACTCCGCCTTCGCATCCCACGAGGACTCCGCCGACGCAAAGCTGCACTTCTCTGTCGGCTATGGCTAGGAGTAGCCTTCACAAAGACTCTTGCCTTTCATATTGGAATCACTGACAATGCTGCTTGTAGTGACTGTGGTAGCGAGGAGGCCTTTGATCACGTTTTACGCGGTTGTCCTCAATACAGTGAACAGAGACGATCGTTCGCGACGGCGCTAGCTCGCATTAATGCCACACCATGGTCGGTATAAATCATTTTAGAATACTGACATCATAAGCCGTCGCTGTAGAGGGATGCGAATGCACTACCACAATTCTTGAGGACACCAAGCTTAAGTGCTACAAGCGACTTGAAGCACTTAAGAGTGTTAAATGTATTTTTTGAATGTGCTGTGAACGGCTGTGATCCTGTCAATTGTGCCTCTGTCACTATTTTTGTGACTTCCCTCCTCCGTCCCTAGTGCAAGGTAACAAACCGGATTGTTCGCTCGCGTTAACCTCCCTGCCTTTCTCCTTTCTTACGTCTCTCTCGCTTGCCACTTCCTTGCCTAGATTGTTTTCAGCCTCAAAGCGTTCCTCCAGGCTAAACCAATCGGGCTCGATGAAAGAGCGCGTGTGCTAGCTTCCATTTGTGGCGTTCTTTCGTGTAGCACGATTTTTGAGCGGGCAGTCGTCCGATAGGAGCACAGACGAGGAAGCTTCGACGCGTGTTCATCGGTATTCTATGCGCAGAGTTCAACGTGTACTCGCGTCGAGCCACTCGTGTTCTCTCCTGCGCATACCGTAGGTCTTGTGATAAAAAGCATGGCAGCCGACAAAAAAAAAAAAAGTGAAGCGGTTGAATAGTTATTATGCACGTCACACAGCTCACTCAGCATTGAAACATAGAACTATGAAATAAATTTTTGTGCCCCTTTGTACGACTTAGCGGCACATGCTCTCTTTCCCTGACTACGTGATGGAACGGGTTAACAGTTGAATACCGAAGATCTGGGCTCAAAGATGTTTCAGTAGGCAATCGGGTCAACTTTTTCTCCCTATATACACGTTTTCCTTACTTTAAGTACCTGAGAAGTTAGTGCGAAAATGCTTTTTTTTTTAGTGTTTGTATTTAACGAAGCAGAAAGAACCATGACGTGTTGAGCCATCGTCAACTTCCAAGGCTTCTTTCACGGCGCCATTTTTAATGCGATTAGAATTATTTGCGTACTTCAGGCTCTTGCAGTCTATCTATTTAGCCACTTATGCGGACCCAGTGACCCAAGTTGCCTGCTAGCTTAGGCCATTAGGTATGTACTCGTGGTTGTGATGTCGCCGTGGTCGTTCCGGCTTCGTCATCCGCGACTCTCGTCATGACTTCGTCGTCTGGCCATCGCCATCTTGCGGTCGTCGTTGTACCACCTTTGTCGTTCCATCGACGTCATTTCTTCTTCAGCCAATAGTAATTGTGCTGTCAGCAAATCGTGATTAAACGTCTCTGAGACTCAACAATACAAATCGATTACTATACGAAGACCCTGGTCTCTCTTAGTGAAATGGGTGTCTGTTTTGGTACACCTAGCCTGTTTTATGCCTGATTGTGTCTTTTCTATGCCTTATTCGTGCAAAATATTTCCTTACAGACATTTGTGGTTCGAATACGTTGAGTTAAGAGGAACGAAACGAGCGGGACCTCGAATAAGAAAACACACTGAGATTACCCGGTAATTCCTGTCACCTAAGACAAGGCAGAGCAGAGGACTTGCAGTGTTTAAAATGGTCCAAATGAGACTTTCGGTATTGTATCGATGCCGTATAAGTTTACCGAAAGTAGAAGAGGTGGAGACCCAGCCGGTGACTTCAGCGTATGGCATGCGGAGCGTCGTCAGTGGCCATTGTGTATTGTACTTTCGTCGCCGTTTACTTATTACAGTGCGTAATCTGCCATCAACAACGTTCGCCACAGCTGTGCCTTTCACTGCTACTCAAAGGCCTCACGAAAGCCCGTATTTATTGAAGTATGAAGTGAATGAGCTCTAGGAAGACGTCACTACGGGCATCCTAGTTTCGTAATGGACGCGCTCAAAATACGTAGATGTACGGGACGTCATTATACGTAAAACGCGCGAATCTACTTTAGCTTTGACTCTGCAGATTGACTGATCTTCCGAGACGCGGAGCGTTGAATCTCGCTCACCAACGGCCCTCGCCAACTAACCTCACTATCACTTTATTCTATCACTATATTGTTATCTACTAACATAAATGACATGCTTGGTGTGAGGTGTAGTTAGCGGTCCAGTCTCTTAATATAGGGCAACTAAAAACAATAACTGTTGTCATGGTGCCATGGTGATGGCTGCTCCATTTGAGATTGAACAAGTCGAGATAAAAATAACTCGTCGTATCTGTAAGTTCGTTTATCAGCCTCCCTGTAAAAAAGATCAGTGGTAAAACACACTCGATGCCAGCTGGTGTGACGCCCAATGTGTTTTCAAACTGAAGGACTTAAACAAACGAGGGTCATTGCCTTCCGCTGCATGGGCTGGTGGCAACACATGTTGACTTCGTTCATTTCCTTCTAATTTTGTGGCGACCGCGTAACCTTCTCGGCCTGGGGACACGCAGATCTCGGTGCTCCGACGTACTTGAAGTAGGAGAGTGCACGAACGTTTTGGGACATGCCACTGCAGTTCTCATCTTCGTACCAAATCTCTGCCACACGCCAAACATTCGTTGTACTCGCTAACGTCACACATGGGAGAGTGAATACATTCGTTTAGCGGCTTATTGAGAACCTTGTCACTACACCTTTTTTTCTTTAACACATTTTCTTCTGCTTTTTTTGCCTGTTTTGTGTGTTTTCTTGTGTTTCTTTTTTGTTTTTGTTTTTCCCCACGCGACGTACTTGATATGCCGGCAGATAGATTTGATGTCAGCAGCTCGCCAGCCTAATTAGACTTCCTTTTCCGCATTTCGCGAGTAAGATTTAATCGCACACATACTGCTGCGCCGGTCGCTGTCACCCGCTTTACTTCGGAATCCACTCCTTTCCTGTCCCCACGTAATGACACCCGGAAAGTCGAGCCTTGGGCTGCTAAGCAGTCCGCGGTCGCTCTGAAACCCGCGGAGCGCGGAAAGACGCGGGGACACGTGACTGTAAAGAAACAAACGAAAATCGCTTGCGTGCTACAATTACTGATTCATACACAAAATCGCGTTGTGAGACAAAGTGTAGATTCCACTGACTGTTCACAAATAAGTGATCACTGGGCGTATTGTTCAGTTCATACTTAGAGCGGAAAAGCGGTCGGTTTTTTTTTTTCCATGACACAGGAAAGCGTTGTAAAAGAACTACACCTCGTTAAGTAACGCACCAAATTTTCTGCGGTACAAAGGAAAAGATCACATAATCAAGACCTTGCTGATTCTGAGAGCAAAGCGTAATATGAATACTTTTCACGAATATTTTTTTTCCTTATTAAGAATGTCGACTGCGAAACCAGCCGCACCGACCCAACCGCTGTGGGCTAAAAGAGCCAAATTGTTGACTGTCTTCAATAAGACAAGAATCAGAAATTGTAATTGCGATTTTAATGGCAGACATTGCTCAGAGTAACTGCATTTTCTTTTCTCACGTTAAGTAGGAGTGCACTGAATATGCATCGTATTGACAATGACTGTAGGCCTGTAAGCCACAACACTTTGCTTGGGATGCTTTGTGGTTTCGCATATGGATTTTCCTCAACGTATATATATATTATATATATATGCGTAGGTTATGTACGTGTTGTCGCGAGCGTGTGCAAATAGTATTGGACGCAATTTATATGCTTGCGCAGATTCCTTTTCTCTGTATATATTGGTGCGACTGGAACGATCTTGTCACCCAGTAAAGCGCAAGTACAGCACTCTGCACCAATGGGAAGAAGACCGGTTTCATGTAGCGGATGGTGCCGCGCGACCAGCCAGCCATCGCGTCTCTCACTACTTTGTCTGGCCCATAACTATACCACATACTTCGGGATCGCACCGCCACGGTAATGACTGTTATCTTCTTGTAACAGCGCACTGGGATACGAGTGCAGCAAATGGTAAGCGGCTGCGTCTGCCATTGCCCGTTGGAATAGCAACAAGCCACGTTCTGATTCTACACTTCTGCACAATCTTGCAAGACGGCGGTGGAGTTTGCCATGGTTAAGCACTTCCTATAGGCGCGCTACAGTATGTGAGCAGATCGTGTGCTACTATACCATTGCACCTCTTGTTTAGTTAGATATAAGCAAATGGACGAGTGTCGATCACATGACTGGATTCTTAAGCACTTTTGCTGTCCTTTAAGTTAGGCTCGGTGACTGGTTTGAGTGCGTTTCGTCCACATTTGGAACCGTATTTCTTCATGTATTTTTGGGAAGTTGTGTGTGTGTGTGTGTTTGTGTGTGTGTGAGAGGGAGATAGAGATGATGGTAGTACGGCAGCATCGTGGTGATAAAGAATAAAGCGACGCGCAGAAAGCTGTTGCCACCGTGTGGGTGTGCTACTGAACACTGCAAGTGGCACATTAAATCGCTGACAAATCTTGCTGAAAGTATCGTTGTTGAAGGTTGGACGTACGCGGAGCTGTAGCTGACTTGCTTTAACGGGGCTACGGATAACGCCGGCCCTCCAGAAACATTGTTTGTGCTGTGCTGCCGCACGAAGACCCTTGGCGGCTGCTGCGCATTGATCAAACATGAGCTAGTGGAATATTTTCTCAATCATTCATATCATGAGCGCGTTTTCGCAGAATTTTTATTGCATCGTAAAGAAGTTGGTTTTGGCAAAGGTCGGGGTTGTGGATGAGTTCAGATTGGCATAGAACACGAACGAATTGTGAGGTTCAGACACCAGACAGTGTCCGGACCTATAGTCTTGACCTGATTAACTGGCTGGTGTTATCGAAAGACCAGACTTTTTTTTTCTCTCGGTGGGTCCTCGCAGAATGTTCATGCATCGAATGTGAGTCATTAGAGCCGGTGAAGGTGCTGTTCAGTCGATCGTAGGCTGCATTCTGAGTCTTTAAAAAATATAGATTTGGCGACTACACTAGGTAAGTGATTAAATACCTTCTTCGCTGCGTCACGACCGATCGCTCATTCCGGCTGCTTTCAAGAATTATAGCAGCACCATTGAGGCCCTCTGAAGCTGTGATATCTGAATTCAGAGCCCCGTGATCTTGTCCAGTAAGAAACGTCTCCCATATAGCTGGTTTAGAGCGGTGGGCAAATGTTTCATTTTCGAAGGACGGTGTTAATGAAAACGAGGACAACACCGCTGTGCTGTGGGGTTGTCCGCGTTTGTGCGATACAAGTTGTAAAGCAAAAGACAGCTAATCCAACAGAGTGCATTATTGCTTAAAGACTTTGCCTTTTTGTTTAAATGGGGGAAATGCTGCTGTTATTACGAGCGTCATACTTTTAGGACACAATATTTATTTTGCTTTGTTGCGTTCGTACGGATTATACTGCGACGGCGCTTCGAAGTTCCAAATTTGGGGCGTGCGGTCCGTTCCTCCGTTCGGTTATGCTCCGTCGCCGTCGTCATCATGTCATTGTTGTACCGTCCTTGTCACGATGTCTTTGCCATGTCGCAGTCACTGTGGTCCTGGTTACGTCATTACTCCCCACCTTGGAGCGATTCGCGTGGCATTATTTGAACTTCGCAAAAATTGGGTGGGAGCTCTGAGTGGCGGTGTGGTAACGCTTGTAGCAGTTAATAAGTTCACCGCCCAAGAAACCACTTCGGTCTGCCGATTTCTTTGTTTTTATTTCGTCACCTTTCTCAGCTTCCGAGATAATCTTAGCGACAGTGACTACGAGTGTGCAGGTGTCCGTGGCAGGAGCCATAATGCTTAGAAAAAAAAAAAGAAATCTTGGCTTCACTAATGCAGACGACCGCCCAACTCTACGGTATGTCGTCTAAAGGGTGCGGAAGAGCGCACTCTACGCTCACGTCGCCTCGTTTCCACCAGCGCGTTTCTCGAAAGTCGAGCTGTCATCGTAAATCGTCCGGATTCGCCTGTAGTGGAAAGTGAGGTGGCAAGAAAGCCAGATGGAGACCGCACGGTATAGCAACACTTTTCTGAGAGTCTCGTTCTGGCCGCGCTCCAAGTTGGCAGGACGATGCTGATTCAACTAAGGTATAGGGACTTTAGATTCAACGTTAGAGGAAAGCCGGTAGCCCGTGCGTCGGATTGGAGAGCCTGCTGCCGTAGAAACTGGCTTCTTACACTGGCAAGCAAATCACGCGCCCAGACCGCGTACTCAAAAACTCTCGTATAAGGCGAAAGAAGAACACGAAACGTGCTTTCATATCTGTGAATTGCGCTTGCGCTTAAAAGAAACTGCGGATACGGAGAATGGACAGCCTTCATCGCCAACGAAGGCAGCGAAGGTGTGGTTCCTGTCCCCTCGATTCCCTGCAGTTGATCCGTTCATTGAACCGGCTGTTGCGAGGACAGTAGATAGGAAGTTCGCGTATCTGACGTTTGTCGCAGCGCGTTTTGACGTGTCTGTGACAGCTTGAGAGGCAAGAACACGCATTCTCTCAGCCGTCGAGTGTGGACTTAAACTCTTCGCGTTTATTACGTTGTCACGAACTGCGCAGACCATCGTTTTCCCACTCTCGCCCTATTATCACTATCTCCATCGTCGAAATTTCATCGTCCGATATTTGCAACTATATAGGTGTCGTTGGAAGGAGGAAAGCGTAGCGCGCGTGTTATTGGTGTGCACTCATTAAACCTAGCAAGGGTGGTACAGCTGCGCTGCAAACGAAAGACACTTGCGAATAAATTATGTTCGTTAATTTCAATAATGTTTCTTGTAGACCGTAATACGAGGTTTTTTTATTGCTGTGAGAAGACATCTCAATCATAGTGGATATGGCTTCGAAAGAATACTGACATGTGCTCGGATATTCTGACATGATTGTTCTTTTTTTTTGTCGTTTAATTTGTCGCGACTTCGCATTTCTTTAACATGCGAATATTTGTTAGGTTTTGCTC
This sequence comes from Dermacentor silvarum, assembly GCF_013339745.2. Classification (NCBI taxonomy): domain Eukaryota; kingdom Metazoa; phylum Arthropoda; class Arachnida; order Ixodida; family Ixodidae; genus Dermacentor; species Dermacentor silvarum. The sequence goes on from NC_051161.1 coordinate 91,524,561, forward strand.
GCAGTAACGTGCACCCGTGGTGGAAATTGCAGTTGTTTCTACATAATTTTAGGTTCGCCATACGTACTTAGAAATACGCTGCTTCCAAGCTCCTCGTCCGGACCATAGCTGCGCGTAACCGGACCATCCTTTTGGCATTGCCATTTCGCAACATAACCTAGAAAGTTGTGTGTATTTCACTTCCAAGTGCTTCCTATTAGTCGTAGACGCAACATGAAGCGGCAGCCATTTGCCTTTCGTATTAGAACGACTGATAGCACTGCTTGTGAAGACTGTGATCACAAGGAGACACTTGAACATGTTTTATGCCACTGTGATCGATATCGTGTACAGAGACAATCGCTCGCTACTGCGCTATAGCTCATATTGACGACACACAATTTTTGGAACAAATCACATTGGAATACAAACCTCATATGCCGTCGCAGCCGCGGATGCGTTGCTGCAATTCACAGGCAGAACAAACCTGCACGAGCAACTTTAGCACCGAACGGTGTTAACTCTTATCGTGTGCCATGAAACTCAGTGATAGTGTGGATGTGCTCGGTCTCTTTCTCTCTCTCTCTCTATTTCCAGCTTATATTTCTTTGCCCTCCTTCCTCACCCTCCAGTGTAGGGTAGAAAACCGGATTTTGGCGTTCGTATAATTGTTACCGCAGTAAAAGAAACACACACACACACACACACACACACACACACACACACACACACACACACACACACACACACACACACACACACACACACACACACACACACACACAGCACGCGCGCACACACACACACACACATGCACACACGCGCACGCGCGCACACACACACACACACAGCACACACGCGCACACACACACACACACACACACACACACACACACACACACACACACACACACACACACACACACACACACACACACACACACACACACACACACACACACACACACACACACACACACACACACACACACACACACACACACACACACACACACACACACACACACACACACACACACACACACACACACACACACACACACACACACACACACACACACACACACACACACACACACACACACACACACACACACACACACACACACACACACACACACACACACACACACTACCGCGTGGACGCGGGCGCTTTATTAGGACGTATTTTCATACATGTCGTTATCCATACTTTTGAGGAGATGCACGTAAATCTCTCAATGATCAATAAAACTTCGCTTGTGGTCGGATTCGACAGAGCTCGCGGATTCGAACGTTTGTTGGTTTCCGTATTCATTGACACTGCACGTAGGGAGAGAGAGAGAGAGAGAGAATATGACACTGCTGCTGTTGCGAGGGTGGTAGGCGTGTTGTTTTGTTTCACCTTGTTGCCGCTCCGGATCTACATGTGCGTGTCACATAACGCTGAGTAGTCACGCACGCATGAGTGCTTCGACGAAGCGTCGCAAAGGACGCTGTTACATATGGAGCTTCCAGCGTTTATAGCAACGACTATGACGGCGCGTCCTTCGGGAAGTCCGCGTGCGAAAGTGCTTGCGACATTCTGACGGGCTTGTGTTTCTTTGCATGAAAGCTAATGGACCTCTGCCCGAGAGCAAGGGATGCTTTTGAGCTGTTCTGCTGACAAATGGCTGTGAGGACAAGTCGCGAAACCGAATGCTGCGTAGATATTGGATAGATAAGGCTGCGAAACGCACAGTAAATAATATTGAGGCACCTGATTCGTCTACCGTTATTGTTCTGCGAACAAATATTTGTTGTGGAATCTTGCTTTTCGGAGCTGGCGTTCAGTGCTTCTTTTGTTTGTAATGGCAGTGGCAGGTATGATATGGCAATTACTTGCTCCCTTCGTGACACGAACGGATACTGTGAACAGAGGCGCCGACGGGTTTCATTAGGTGAGTTTGGGATCGTAGATGGCACAGAGGCAATATAATTGAAGCAAGGGGGGGGGGGGGGGGGGTTGATGACGAACTTTCTGGATGAAGTCGAGAGTACACATTGCGCGAATTGATTTTTGTAATAAATGCGACAGGCAACTGTCAGCTGTGCTCACATTTGTGCAGACACGAAGGCCCTCACAATCTGCGTGGCAAGCACACAAAATTATAACGGCCCCCAAAAGCACCCGGTATTTTTAGTGTATTGTATTGTTAGTGGCCTCCTTCTCAGCGGCAACCGCCTGCCTCCGTTTCAATCGCTGTCTTTGGCGTAATAACTTCCGAGGCAACCGCTTGGCAGCCTGCACAACGTATAAGCTGCGTCCTTCCTCGGGGCACTTGTTTCGGCTTTCACTCTCGTGAGTAAGTCGACGTCCTTCTCACTTGCGCAAAGCGTTCCATAAGGTCGTTGAGAGCATGCCGGAAGGTCACGGCGATGGTCAGATCTGTCTTGCCCTCACATACGAGTGCAGGGCTGTCACACCTCACTTATATATACCGAAAGAGAAACGAGCGCTGATGTCTCGTTTGTACAGAAAGCACCGGTGAAGCCAAGTGGGTCAGCCGTGCCTCGTTGTCTGGAGACGTGTTCGAGGAAGCAGAGCGTGCATCGCTCGTTGTGGTCTCTTTCTGTAATTCGTGTCGGCAACCGCGCCCGTTGAATCGGCTCTAGCGTCCATGTTAACTAAAGGGGCTTTAACTCAAAGCTCTTCCTTCACTCTATTGGTAGATGGATGCATTTTATGAGCATTTCCTTCGAAACCGGGTGGTAGCTGGTGCCACCGAGATCGTTATTTTCACTTCTGTAATGCTTTCATTCTTGGCCCTTAGGACCCGTGGCTTGTATGAAGCATAAAATGGAAAAGTAATTTATTGGCTAAAAATATTAATGTCTCTTTATTTGGAATTCCCTATCTTTGTGCCATCACTTCGCCAGGCATCTTTTCCTATTCTCTATTGCGTGATTCATTAACTTTTTCTTGGTTACTGTTGAAGCCCGAGGCCTCGCGCAGGATAAATATGCCACTGTTAACCTCGGCATGGACAGTGCGACATGCCAGGAGCGACACACGTGCTAAATACATGTGTGTTTGCATTGCCCGAATTGCAGTGCAATCTTGCATGACTAAGCCGCCCTACTATTCTAATAACAAACATTTTACGATATTTTTGTGTGACAAGGAAATGGTTCGCTGTGTAGCATTCAACATTATTTATGCTTTGTTGTTGCAATGAGAGGGCACAAATGACCGAAGTGCGAGTGCTTGAGGCTAGAATATATATGAACGAGGAGAAAGGGAACCGAGGGGCCCGATTTTCATTAATCGTATCATAAGAAGACAACCAAGAATGACACCAAAGGCAACATAGGCGAAATTACTTGTACTTACTAATTAAAATAAAGAAGTGATATATTAATGGAAATTAAAATGGATGAAAAAACAACTGGCCGCAGGTGGGGAACGATCCCACGTCTTCGCATTACGCGTGCGAAGCTCTTATACCATTGAGCTACCGCGGCGCCGTTTTCCCATCCACTTTCTGGGGTATTTATGTCTTACAACTAGAATTAAACCCTAGGAGTGTTAGCCAGCGCCACCACTCACAAACCTAGACGGCGGATGCGGAACATCCTTTCTGCCGCAGGCGTCACGAGTACGTGATCTTTTTTTGGGTGAAGGCAACTGGGGTGCTATGCAGGATGCGCCGTGTTTGGCGAAACTTGGGATCTTCACGAGCTCTGGCGACGCCCCAAGATGAAATAACTAACGGTAACAAGACACAGTTTGTCGGTCGGCACGCCCCAGTTTCATTGGTTTATCTAGGTTTACTCTGGGTGGCTATCATCTCTTGGGCATTGCAATATGGGCGGTCGACAAACTGGGGCTCACGTGATCATACGGTCGGTGCATGGTCGTACCTTCTTTCGCTTGTTTGTCGTTCCACCGAGTGCATTACAGGCACAAGCATGTTATCAAATAAATGTATTTAGTACGATAATATTAGCCACATTATTGTGGGTTATAAGCATTTGTAAGTTTACAAGATGTGCACTGAATGTGTATTAGACTAATTTGCCGTTTAATACGTTTCGCGTTATACCACGAGGGGACGCTCGCCCTCCTATTTCTTCCTCTGGATTGGATTGGCGCGGCTCGCTACGCACTTGCGCTAGCATTTCTGAGCACAGATCAGGTTTGCGCTCGTTTCCGCACTAGGCTTTCAACAGATCTCTCATTGAGCGCTAAAGTAAGGCTGAGAGACTAATGAGCGTCTGCTAGCGCAGTAGTGGTTTGCCACGCGCTTACCGTGTAAGCACTCATGATCTCCGTTTGTAATCAGAAATTTATAGCATTCAAAACGAAAAACCGATACTCTAAGAAATAAATTGTTCATTATTTTATTTGTTGTATTTTAAAGTATTCGATTGAAGGAAAGTGTAGATGCATTAATGCACAGCATGTGCCCTGTTCGCATTCGACGGAGGATAGAAAGATAATGCCCGAAAGAGGAGGCACGCCCTTGATGCGCCCGAGAAAGGCGTGGCAAGAGGCTCACGGCAAGTGTGCAGACACACAGCGGGACAGTCACGCTATTGCTAAATAGCGATAATACGTTGATAACAATACACGGCGCTGACGCGTTTCGTTGCGCAGTCTTCTGTGCTTGAAACGCCGCGCAGGGTGTGCTCATGTTGTCATACGCGGCTTTATATCGAAATTTCTTTTGGCCCGTTGTTCTTGCGCTTTCCTTACTATCTCCGTTCACTGACTGCCATTTATCAAACTCGGGTAAAACTCGTGCAAACGAGAAACTCGGCACATCCTGCATAGCACCTCTGGTCAATAAACCCACATATGCTACCTGAAGGCATGAATGTTGCCGGATTCGAGCCCTCGTTATGTAATGAACGATATGTTCATTTCGAGCCCTCAGTTCCCTTTCTTCTCGTGCACACATATATATTTGATTCTGCATAGCGTACTTATCAGAAAGTATAGCCCAAAAGATTTATCAATGGATGGCTCGTTATAATTCATGACTCAATAGGTTCGTATATGTAAAGTAGCATGCGAAATACAAAATGAAAGCAGCATAGGCAGTAGAAAAGTGTGCAGTCACTTTTTCGTAATTGCGAGATTTAGCTTAGCGTTTTATGATGAAATAAGTCATTTTTTACGCTCAACTACAGAAAGTTACCGCTAGCGTTGTTTGCTATTTCGATTCCACGTGGTCACTGGCAGTTGGTTTGTGTGAACGCTTTTTCGAATGCAGTTCCGTACGGCCAGCACATGCTATTTCTGGTTTCATCGTACAACCGTCCGAGTCTCCGTGGCCGTTTTATTCGTTGCTGAATTTTATACTGCGGTTCAAATAGCGTGCGCTGATGTGCTTTCAGGAGGTGCTGAGTCTTGATATGAAACAACAATATTCTAGAAAGCCACTGAAGCGTTTTTTTTTCTCTTTTTACTGCCACCCCCAGCAGCGGGTGCTGGCATAAAATTGGTGTTTACGCTTTGATTTTAAGCGTTGGGTTCACGCTCGGCACTTGTCTGAGTTGTAGAAAGTGGATATCAAACGTTTGAATAATATGGAATAAAACATACGTGTGTGCTATGTGGGGAAGTTACGGGTGTGAGTCCCGGCCTGCCTGGCATCTGGAAATCCCTCCCTTTATGCCTTCTCCTTGGCCTTGATGTAGCGGCTGCTGTACGGCGCGCCGGACGAATGGGCACGATTACTCACGATTGGCAACATAACTAGCAGTATTTGTGTTTGCAGGTACATTCACCTCAAAAGGCAAGCGATCAACCTAATCTGTTCGCGGCTCATCGTCTTGTGCGTTCGAACGTTATGGTTTCGCTATTACCGTAGCTGCACGAATGATGAACTCAAGTAGCGCCGTATGTTGTCGCGTTTATGTCCGTCCTTGTTCGTTTACTGCTGCACCGTTTCCCAGGACGAAGTCACGGTTGTAACGACATCTTTTCGTTCTGAATCCAGTAATATATGGTACGTCGTGCATATGTTTTTACAGCGAAGCGGTATACGACTAGCCAGTTTGTCCGTCCGTCGCCTGTACGGAGAAACTATCATCATCAGCAATGGCTCGAGTGTCGTCGTCTTCTTCCACAGCTGGCTCGTTGGCGCCCCTCGGCGCAACCGCGTGAACGCGCTCGTGCCACGGCTCGCGCGTTCGTCGTCATCGTCTTCTTCCACAGCTGGCTCCGTTGCCGCTCATCATTCCAGTGTAGAATTTCACCTCTCTTCTGTCGTCGATCGTAAGGGGGAGGCCGCGTTTACGGGGGTATCAGCCATTGCTTAAGGGGGTATGAGCCATTCATTGTCTTACGTGACGGACAGATTTAATTTTGACGCAATTTAATTTTGAAGAATCGCAAGCGTCAATGCGACAACGGCGGATGGCGGGCATACCGCCAGTGACGTCGTTCTCTCCGTCGCAGCCTAACGTGTGTGTAACCTCATTAAGAAACACAAAGGCGTAACCAATAATTGAGAAAGGCTTTAATGTATCGTCGGGCTTAACCCAGTGATGGACAGCGCGGCCACACGTTTCAGCTTCGCTGGTTAACTATCTGTACGGAGTGCTTGGGCGGTGATCATTATAAGAATGCCATTGAACTCAAGCAGGATTCCGGTGCAATTAGTTCCGCATCATTTGCTTGATTACAATGCTAAAGACATAATTATTAGTCCACAACAAGAGAGTGTTGACAGGAAGATGGAAGCTTGGGGTAATTAACAGCGGTACGTTCCTTGTTCTACCTCTGGTGATGAAATTACTGGGTTGCACATGGCAGGTTTTGCTACGATGATTGCTAAATGCTTACTTCATGCGAAGCGCGCAAGAAGAGGCTGGCGGCATTGCGCGAGCACGTCCTCGTTCAGAGAGCTTAGAGACGAGCCGCGGGACTCCTTCGTGGAGACCCGTGACGCGGATTTCGTCGCGCTCGATTGACACGAGCTGTCGCGAGGGGGACGCCGTTCCGCGCCACCTCGTCTCCTGTCCGGCGACCGGCGATCCGTGAAGTCATATCGCCGCTAAGCGTTTTCACGCAGCTCTTCGACTGCTTCCGGGTGAAACGCTGCGACCCTGTCGGCTTTCACACCGGCATCACTCGTAGTGCATAATTTAGAGCGTGGTAGTGCGTTTTTTCTTCCTTTTTTTTTTCTTTCAGGTGATAATTTCTGCACGCAAAGCCTCACTTTCTCCTCTTACGACGTGCGTGTCTGCCTAACGGATGAAACTAAGAAAGAAAGAATGAAGAGATGAATCGCTTGCTGGTCGAGAGAAAAGTTACTCAGGGGGGGGGGGGGGGGGGGATGATGAAGGCAAGGCTTTAGACATCGCGGCGATGCCGCAATGTACGAGTATTTCCGAAGCGGGGGGCGTATCGCTGAATTGTGATAGGCGGAAACGTCGTTCATGCATTGGCAGAACTTTCGTCGACGACGGTATATCACCTCCCCCGACGTATCGCCTCACCCGCAGGTTCTGAGGAGCCACTTGTCAACTTTTGTTTATTTCTTTTTGCTTGAATTTCTTTATACTACAACGCTTAGAGCATTCGTCGGCTCCGTGCCAGGAGAATGCATGTGGGCGCGGTTCAGAGCAAGTGGTGTCCAACAGCTACTGACTGCGAAGAAGAATTATAGCTTTCGAAACCGCTGTGCGGAATTGCATTTTTAGGCTGTGTTTTTTCCCACTAGATTCGTTGTTTATTCAACCATGAGTTACCGAGGAAATAGACCACTGGTGCCGGCTATCTCGATCATCAAAATTAAACTCCGACGACTAAGAAATGTAAAAAAGAAGATAAATATAAACAAACGCCTAAAGCTAAAAGATTGTAGAAATCAAACAATCGGGAATAGCCTGCTGTACTGTGTGTATTGTGGCAGCGTAATGCAACGGCAACACGTGAACACCCAGCACCAAAACCGCCTCCTTCCTTCTCTTAATAGCATTGCTCGATTGCTCCCTCTGCTGCTGACAATGTGCGTCTAAATAAAACTAACTATTTGCACATAGATTATGCACTATTTGCATAGGTAGCGCCGTAGGTATAGTGCCGGATACATCCTACACTACCTACGTGTAAAACAGGCCACAAAAGTATTCACTTATTTTGCCTCAAGAAGTTTGAGGCACCGCACACCAGTCAAAGGCTCAGCATTCCTGCCCTGAACATCCGCAACTGTTGTCGAATAAATTGACTGATTGTGGGTCAGGTGTAATCCGGCGTATGGAGGAGAAAAATGACGTTGTAGATCAGGCCCTTCGTCATTATGTTTGCATCCCGAAGATCTTACACGAAAAAAAAGGTGAATATTTTGCAGCGTTGGGATACAGGGGGGGATGCAGTGATGCACACTTGTCTGATTCAGCAGCCCTTCGCTATCGTCGCTGCTTCAGCTGAGCAGCCCAGCTCTGTGAGGCAGTTCCACCACCTCTGTCACGTAAAAACAAAAACAAAAAACAAAAATCCTGACTGCGGGAAGTAGTTCTGCCTTTTACAGCGTAAGCTATTATGGGCTCATTCCAATAGCCGTTTCGGGTCGCGATAATGCCGCCGCCGGCGGCCGCGTAACCGCCATTGCCGGAAACGCGAAAAACGTACCCGATTCCCGCCGGGATCGAACCCGCGCCCGTTGCGTAGGATCCAGATACTCTACCCCTGAGCCGCGCAAGCGCTCGCTTTCGGGCCGCGGAACGTACCCTAAGGCAAACGCAGGGTGAGACGACTCAAGCCTCCGCCAGTATGGGGGCTCCATCTAGGTAAGATGCCTGCAAACGCAGCGATCCGCAGGCGCAGACGACAATATGAGATTCAGACGAGGCGCGCAATCAACGTGCTCCCGAGCTGCCAAGCCTCCGCCAGTATGGTGGCACCATATAGTTAAGGTGCCTGCAAACGCGGCGCGCCCGACATGTAAGTTGTAGTTGTAAGGCTTGATCGGGCTCAGCAGACTGCTGCGGAGAGAGCATTACAAGCCGCAGCTCGCCCTCGACGCCGTGCGGACAGTTCAGATCGTCCTCGACAAAACGCGGCGAACAGACTGCCGCGAAGACCTTGTTGTGCGTGGTGCCCAAATTGGAGCTACTCTTGAGCCGCTCTACCAGCTTACTGAGCTGCGTGTGCCGCGCAGGCCTGTGACTTCTTTTACTTTCGGAACTGCTCACTGGAGGTCGTCGCAAGTACGGTGCCGGATAAAGAATGGAATTAGAACAAGCGATTCATGAGCCATTCCGTGACACGTGTTGGCGAAATTATAGCGAATAGACGTGAGCGCTTACAAGACATTGACACAAGCGGTAACTTTTAACCGACCTGTATATATACGCATGTCAAAGATCCATGTCAGTCGGAAGCTAGAACTTGTGCGTGTCTTCTATTCTTCGTCCTGCGTCTTCCGCACTACTTCTTTTACCATGATAGATATTTCATACGGTATTCGGCTTACTGGATTACATAGGTCTTTAGCTTACGGAAAATAATAATTACAGATTACAGAGGATGTGTTCCTTATAAGTAGTGATAAAAAAGTTCGGTGCTTTATTTCCAACATTTATACTCACAGTATATGGATCTGTGGTTCGCTTGTTTACCGATTGTTCAATTTAGTTTCATTTGGCTGCGCCAAAATGCCTAAGTAATAACAGAGTGTAGGGGGCAGCTTCAAGATGCTGCACATGCCACATTGTTTGTATTCTGTTTATTGTTTAGAAAGAAGTTCCCGGCTTAAATATACTTTTTTTTCTTTGTAGGAGGCGGTTTTGTAGCAGATGAAGAACAGCGCCTCAACTTGCTGAGACCACATAGGTAAAAATTGTCTCTACACAACTCGTTTCATCCTTCTAGCGCTGCAGTGTCATTTCTTTAGGAAACCTGGTTCAGTGCGGATAAGTGCTCGCGGATGTAAAACAAGGTCATCGCCTGGAGAATTAGTCCAACGCGCTGCTTATAGGAAACTCAGTCTGAGCAAAAGCGAGCACTCACCTTGCGTGTAGTGTTAACTGACTGCACGTGACTTGTTGGAAGGTATTATTAAGCTTTTATTTAGGACAGCAAAGCAGTGCAGTCATGTACCAGCATATACACTGCTAGATTACGCTTCTAGCAATAAAGGACTGTAAAACGTAGACGCATGTACTGACATCAAGTCTTTTCTGGTGTTACTGTACCTTGTATTGTATATTACCATACATAACGTGCTCGTTTACCTTACGAGTTACTGTTTAAAAGACGGTCGATTCGGTATTGCTAGAGGTTGCTGCCTCTTTATTGCATTATTATTGCGCTATTTTTAACAAACACTTTTTGCCTTTTGTGCGAAGTTTACAGCTTAGTGTTCCTGATCGTCGCTCATTAGTGCAGACCACGCTTTTGACAAATCTTCCTACAGTTAACCTCATACTGGGCCGGTATAATGTAACGATTCCTTCCTTATCATCTAGCGCTCAAACCGACCGATTACGGTGATAACGTATACGCGGAGCGCTTCTTGGATCACTGACGAAGTGTGAGAAGGAAAAGAATTGTAGTGAAACGATTTCATTATTTCAGGCTTGACGGCTGTTCACACTGGTGCCCACAGGGAAGATCGCTGCTGTGTAGTCAAGCACACGATACTAATCTGCTCGCTCGCTCATTATAAAGGCTCGCCACGTCTTCTGTGTGGTTTGTTGCACGCTGATCTCCTTTTTGCAATACCTGCCCTTTATTACTTTGTTTTGAACACAATGCGTTTGACATGCTATACTATAGTAAGCTGTAACTCCAATGTCCGAAATTTCCTGTGGTCATCCGCTGCAACTGCAGCATAAGGATCATGGAGCCGTTCGAATGCTCCCCGCTGATGTGTGGTGCATTCGGGGCTGTCCCTGCATAATGCGCCGCACGGTCGCTCATCTACTCGTACGCTGTGCATGTACAAATGCTGGTCTGTCTGTCTCTGGGATGTGCAGACTTACCTCGGCACGCTTTTCAAACGCGCTGGGTCCTCTGGCGTCCCAGCGCGTTAGGAAAGAGTGGCGCCACGCTCGATTTACTTGACCTTGCTCAACGATCAAGCTCCCCTTGCGCGCCGGGCGGTTGCAACCGGTGTTAACTGTGACGTTAAAGCTTTGCATCGGTGGAGTTTTATAAACTCTGTTTTCTCCAGGAGCGGCCCACTTCGTCACCGTGTCGCAAGGGATGTCACCGGACTCATCCGCGGTGTGCGGTGGTCCCCCGTCGGAGGCAGATCTGCTCGGGTAAGGTAGCCGTTGCTTTGGACAGCTTTTAACTTATCTGTTTTTCGTTTATTTTTGCTATCAATGCAAAAGCCCAATTTGCACTAACTCTAAGAGAGGGCACACTACAGGGGAGCTATAGATGTGCACACTGGCTAGAGCCGATAGTTTTTAGAAACACTTACTTAGTGGCCGATTGTTTGTTTGATTGATTGATTGGTTGACTGATTGATTGATTTGGTACATTTAAATTCCCGAACAACACTGGTTTATCAGAGACGCGGTAGTAGAGGCCTCCGGAATAATTTTTATTGCCTGGTGAGTTCTTTAATGCTAATGTAAATCTGTTAGTACATTATTATTTCCGCCTTTTGCACCCTTCCAAAGGTGGTCGCCGCGACCAGGACCAGCAGAACGCCATAGCCATTGAGACACCACGGCGAGTTTAGCGAATAATGCGAACGCAGTGATGGAAAGATTGCTGTTATAGTTTTATCAGCAAAACGTGAGGTGTACTTTTCTTTTCACTGTCGTTGAAAAGAAAAGTGTGCAATCATTGCATTCTACCAGTGCCAACATATGGGGCAGAAACTTGCAGGGTAAAAAGGAAGCTCGAGAAGAAGTTAAGGACCGCACAAAGAGCGATGGAATGAAACATGTTAGGCCTAACGTTAAGAGACAGGAAGAGAGCGGTGTGGATCAGAGAGCAAGCGGGCATTGCGGACATTTTAGTTGACATTAAGAGAAAAAATGGAGCCGGGCAGGCCATGTAATGCGTAGGATGGATAACCGGTGGACCATTAGAGTTACAGAATGGGTTCCAAGAGACGGGAAGCGCTGTCGAGGACGGCAGAAAACTAGGTGGTGTGATGAAGTTAGGAAATTTGCAGGCGCAAGTTGGAATCAGCTAGCGAAAGGCAGGGGTAATTGGAGATCGCAGGGAGAGGCCTTCGTCCTGCAGTGGGCATAAATATAGGCTGATGACGGTGATGATGACATTTTGAAAACTCGTGGCTTCTTAATTTTTGCTTGATAGCTATAAAATACAAACATACCGAAGTGCTTAGAGCCTTTGCCATTTAAGTCAAAGCTTTGAACCGAGCCGGGTGCATGATATCTGTGTGATGGGGCCTGTTCGCAAGCGAACGAGGTGGGGATTCTTCTAGGAGATTGGCCTCAAATGACTGAGCTTATACCTACTGAGGGGATTACCGTAAAAGCCCGCAGAAAGAGAGTAGGTGGGGGTAAGCTACAAAAAGGTTAAAAGAGAAAGTAAGGGCAATATTAGAGTTCTATTATAAAGCGCGGCTTTTTTACTTTTTTGGCTACTGGGCATGGCTGCTGCTGGCCCACTCCGTATCTCGCCGGATATATTTGCTGATATATTTACGAAGGTGGCCTTCTTGCACGATTGTCTGGCACCGAACAAAGTGTAAACCGAGACCGGATACAGTGCGAACCGAGGCAGCCCGTTGTAGTCATTGCAGTCATTCTGTTGTAGTCATTGCAGCGTCGCCATGCGGCCGACGTCGCACCATGCACCCACCTTATCGCGTCGTCGTCATACAGCAGTAGTCGTGCGCTCGTCCTTATCGTAGCCGTGATATCTTTTGTGCTCGTTCCATCATTGTTATGATGGAACGCCCCGGAAAGGCGTTGGTCCGTTGGTCCCAGATTCTAATCCCGTACCAGGACGAATTTTCCTTCAACTCCGAAGGATTTCTTTGTGAGAAAAGTGCGTGGGTTTCTTTTGTGGCTTCGAGCTACGTTCGGGTGGATGACGCTTTTCCCTTTCATGAACCTTCCTCCACCTTGTGGGATTCCACAGAACTGCATTGTCATCATTGTCAACCCGGCTTCGTTCGTGTCGTGCTTTTTGTGTTATGCTCACGTCATCATCATCCCTCCTTCGACAAGCACCATCCGTCGTCTTCGTCCTTATGCCATCGTTGCGTTGACGCCTCGCACTGTTCATGCCCTTAATTTGGAGTTCGCACTTCGGCATAGCTTGTGAGCGGTGTAGTGCATAAGTGTAAACATTGGGTGGGAATAAAGTTGTGAGCTTTGTGCTGGATTAACATGCATGAGATTACACGTTGCATAAGATGAAAGTAAACGAAACCTTACGCATCGCCGTTAGGTGTTAATTGTTTAAACCGCCATTTCACTAAAGCTTCGCTTCACACAGATTTCAACATGCACGTTGGAACTGCCTTTTTTAAAGTCCCTCATACCCTTTTTCCCGTGTAGGGTGGCCAACCATGGGTCCGTCTGTTTAACCTCCCAGCATTTCCTTGTTTTCAAGATACCCCTCCTATACAGTTCCCGCTATAGCGGGGTCTACAAAGAACTACGCCGAATACCAAAGCCACGGAATACTGCACGCGATTGATTTTAGTGCTCACGATGGTTTCGACCGGAATTCAGGGCGCAGACTCCTTTCCCAAGCGTATCACCCCTGAAGCATGCCGCACGCCAGGCCGGGGTACGCTTGTGCCCATCTGGACCCAGTCCCCCCTATGTTCGGACTGGGTCCACCGGCTAACATTAGACACTCTAGTGGCCATGAAGATTTGCATGGAAAGGTACTTGAATTAATTTATTACTTTCCCCCCTAGCTTCATTCAACTCTTGACTTTCTCTTAATCTTTTCCACCCATTCCCACTTCCTCCAGTGTAAAGTAGCCAACCGGCCTTTCATCCATCCCTTTCTCTCCCTATTTCCTTTAGCCTGAACCACTTCCTCAAACAGGCCTCGTTTAAACATCATTTAAATGTAAATTCCTAATCTTTCGAAAAACTATGTCGGAACGCTTGATTAGTCATCTAGTGAAAGCGAGGAAAGGGTCACCCTCGCCATGTTACGAGGCCTAACTGGTGTATAGTTCGTGAGCGTCGTCTCGAAACTCGAAGCACGGCTGGTGTATCCAAAGTTCCACAGAGTGTGAGCAAGAGGAGAAAGTGAAACTCTCAAATGCCGACGGTAGAACCGCTGCCAGGCGACGTGCCGGTAGGAGCAACAGCGCCGGTTCCTGTTACAAGAGCCTCAACTGCGACGGACACGTTCCTGCCATCACGCTTTTATCGTAAGCAGAAGACGAATGTTAAGGGACTGGAAAGCTTGCATCGTCCCAACAGCGCAGAGGATGATTTTGTCATCTTATCAATATTCGTAAAAATTTGACTTGAAACGTATATACGTGCTTTTGTTTCCTTAGCACCAAGAAGCGCTCGTCTGTCTCGCCTCCTCTGTCCTTGTCTTGTTTTCGCGTTATTACTTTGTGGTCACATAACAAGTTCAAACTGCTCTCGTCACTGTAAAAGTACTGATGCTCTCGCCATCTTGTTCCCAAACAATACTTTATGCGCTTGCGTTTGTTATTGTGTGTGTGTGTGCGCGTGTGTGTGCTTGCGTGCGTCTGTGCGTGCGTGCGTATGTCTGTGCGTGTGCGTGCGTGTATGCGTGCGTGCGTGCGTGCGTGCGTGCGTGCGTGTGTGTGCGTGTGTGTGTGTGTGTGTGTGTGTGTGTGTGTGTGTGTGTGTGTGTGTGTGTGTGTGTGTGTGTGTGTGTGTGTGTGTGTGTGTGTGTGTGTGTGTGTGTGTGTGTGTGTGTGTGTGTGTGTGTGTGTGTGTGTGTGTGTGTGTGTGTGTGTGTGTGTGAATTGCATGTCCGTACAATTCTAATCTTGCGAATCAGCCTAGAGTACGTTATAGCCGTTATCGCTGGCTGACGGTAGTACTGCCCGACTGAACTCTGTTCCTGCCACGCAGTCTCCCCTGCCGGCGCCAAAGACGGTGACCAAGGCAGCCGCACCGGTGACGCTTCCGGCGCTCACTAAGAGGGCGCACAACGTCGGATCGGGACCCATTGTGCTCAAAAGCAAGAAGAAAATCTTCATCCCTAAGTTCACTTACGATGGTGCTGGTCCCGGTGAGTGTACACCATCCCATTAACAGCGATGTTCAGCAAAGCAATGTGGCACATTTTCGGGGATTTCGTAGATTAAAAAAAAAAAAAACGCCGCGAGAACGCATCGAACGTTTAGTTTGAGTATCCTCAGATTTGTTTGTTTTCTTATCGGGGGTATAAAAAAATCGCGCGTTATAAATCGTAACATCTCGAAACAAGAAGCAAATGGTACGCCGCTCTTGCGTCAGCGCACCAACTAATGCGTATAGGTTTTGAGAGTGCGGATATAACCACATTCGCAAAGGGTTCATCACGGCCTGTATTCGTGAATTTGCTCTTACGCGGAAGTGATTCGATAGAACAGACGCCGAGAAATCGCGATTGGGAACTCAATATTATCTAAGTCCACCGGCCAATGGCAAGCAGTTCTTGCGAACAAAAATATTAGAAAATAAAGCTACATGTTGTTATGAGCACGCTTACATCAATATGCGATTGTAGTTCGCGTACTTTTTGTAAAAGCACAAAGAAATTGGTGAAGAATAACCGGTTTTTGCACTTTTGAGCTCCCAAGCGTTCGTGATTCAGGTTACGGCGCATAATTTTGAGTTGACGCCCTGTATGGAAAGAAGTTTTGTTGTAAATGCATATCTCTATTTCAAAGAAACATGCTTGAAGAGCGCTTTAAATTGTCCCATCGCGTTAATAGTTGGGGTGAGCACGCGTTCGAATTTTTCATACGTTTTCACGCTGAAACTTGTATTTTGCATAAAAAAATATTTAAAACAATATAAATCTCTCATTTATAAATTTCTCAGGAGTATGAGCCACTCACCCGATTGATAGGACAAAGATGAACATTTGGTAGAGCTTTATAGCCTATATATATCCTTGTATAGCAGCAGTACACAGTTAAAATAATGACATGCGAAACATCCTCAGCTTGCTTTTTTTTTTAAATTAACGCGTAAATGGAGGGCAACATATCACGAATCACTTCTCTTCCAGACGTGTACTTCTTGGTTGGCAAGGGGCCCAAGGTGACCCACAAGGGCGCTACCAAGATCCCCACTCCGACTGGAGAGTAAGTTCACGCACGATCACTTATTCAGTACGGTCTAGACCATGGCTGCACAACTCAAAGCTAACGAGGGCCAGAAGCAGCTTCTCTGGAAGCCACACGCGGGCCACATTTTAATAGGAATTGTTGCGTGTTTTGGTTGGGAAAATGCAGTCCGAGTTTTGCGTCATCGCATTTATTGATGTTCTCAGCGCAAGTTGTTACGGTACATCGGTCACTGAAGACCGAAAACGTCTCCTGTTCGCAATCATCAAAGAGTGTGTCTGCTCACAAGCGTAGGAGCTTCCGAACAAGAGAGCAAATTTTAAGACATTGTCAAATCTGTTTCCGTAGTTCTTCCTCTCAAGTATCTAATAAAACTGGACAGGGTGGTCCGGCTGCATCTCGATGTGCTCTAACTGTACCGTGTAGTCGCAGTCTTATGGTGCCATATAGAGCGTCCAGAACCAACCAGGTCGTTTCTCAATTTGTCAAATTCGAATGACTTGAAATGCTATTACAATTATGCTAAAGGGTCTCGACATGTTTTCAAGACTCAGTGTCATGATTTTTGCTCCACGTGGACGATCGTTTACCCTTTAATTGAATATTGTTAACAGATGTCAAAGATGATTGAATATAGATGACAAATGCATTTTAGTTTTTAAGGATGAGACACACAGAAAGCGTTGCAGCTTTCACCATTAGAATGGGTGAGAAGTGGCTACGTATGCAACGAATATTGATATTGATAGTTGGGCTGGCATCATGTCAAGAAAGCCGACCGCCAAGCTTTGGTCACTTTATTACGAGGTCCCTAAAGTATGTTGATGAAGACCGTTATGTTATATACAGGGTGTTCATTTTTAAGTTTTACGGAATTTTTAAAAATCACCTGTGGCAGGTAGCATAATTTTTATCGTTGAGCTGGGTTATTCGAAGAGGTGGACACTAATAGCACGAGAAATCGAAACACATTTTAAACTAATTAACAAATATTGACTAATGAACTTCTCAGTTATTTAATTTACGACACATATAGCAATTTACGAATTGTAGCCGGTGAGTTTTCAAGACGCATCCACTTGAAATGAATTTCCAGGATGACACCAGTTTCGAGATATAATTTCCCAAACTGAGGACTGGGAGAAGGCCATCACGAGCACTAAACAGGAAGACCAGTCCAAGGCTGTCTAGAGGGCCCGTGAGAGAGCAGAGAGGCATGGCCTCCCGGCTCCAACATGGGAGCCAACAGCTAGCCAGGGGTCCTCTCTGGGGCTCCAATGGCTGGCTCCTCAGGACCTTAATAAAGTTCCTTGTCTTTATGTCTGTGGGACGAAATACATGGGCGTTCCAGTTACTTTTGTGCTTCAATGTGTAAAAAATTTGCGTAGCTTGCACTGGAGGTGCAATGCTAAAGAGACAACGGAGCTGATGGGCACCTAGCTAGTCCTGGCTTTTGGGCTATAGGCTAAACATTACCAAGTCATCCCCAGCATTTTCAGGAATTTATTCATTATTTGTCGATTATCGATTAGCTATTGATTGGCTATTGATTGGCCATCGATGATTGACTAAGCTTAAGCAGTCCCAACCATGCTTACCTAGACTTATCCAGGCTCGGTTTCGCTAGATCACAGGGGTATGTGCCATTGCGCTTGGACCCTTTCTGCACTACCACCAGGATCCGCGCACATTTTCTGTTAACGCGTTGCGCCCTTACGGCCGGCTTAAACAGCTCCGATTTTAAGACAGCATTTTGGTAAAAAAGTAAGCGGAACAAGAGTGAATTTTTACGGCGAGTTTGATGGCGCATATCTCCAAACTGGTGTCATTCTGGAAATTAATTCCAAGTGGATACGCCTGACAAGCTCACCGGCTACAATTCGTAAAATGCAATACGTGTCGTAAAGTAATTAACTAAGAAGTTCATTAGTCAATTTTCGTTAATTAGTTGAATATGTGTTTCGATTTCTCGTGGCACTAATGTCCGCCTCTTAGAATAACGAAGCTCAACGATAAGAATTATGCTACCTTCCACAGGCGATTTTTAAAAATTCCGTAAAACATATAAATGAACACTCTGTATACCGGCCTAGTACACAGCCTCGGAGAAAAATGTTGGCGCCAATAATACCAGATCCAAGTAACACGGTTGACGTTTACTCCCAGAGTGTGCAAATATTTCTGAAGGTTGAAAAGTAAGGCGAGCACACAGAGAAAAAGCACAGGTCAGCAAGCGCTACCGCCTGCAATCTTTCACTCAACAACTATCGGGGAAGCGCATGCTTGATTGAATTATGAACGCTGCGCTAATAATATGGTCTTGGCGTTGTAACTCAATCAATACGTTAGGTTTTCACGCGCATTCCTTATCTGATCCCATCAAAATATCCCATGCAGCCAGATGTTCATATCAACTTCGTAGTAAAAAATGCCGTTTCTATCATGTGCCATGCGCTTTTACAGTGCCAGTGCATCACAGAAATGTGAGCTCAGTCATGGGCCGCTAAAGATCTGCTCGTGGTCCGCATGTGGCCCGCAGTCGATCCGTATGTTCTGCAGCCCTGGGGTAAAGGATAGCAGGGTGTCCAGCTTATCTATCCACTGTTAAAATCATGGTTAGGTATTGCTGGTTAAGTAATTACGCAGCGGTAACGACACAGGAAAGAAACACCAAGAGATGCGCTGCATTATAGGTAAATCGTGCTAGTGGTGCAGGTTTGCACTATGCCAGCCCACCTGTACAACATTAAGGAATCGAAAAAATTGAATTGGACTCGAAGCTCTTTCTGTGCTTCATGAAGTCGATGTCGGCGTTCTCCTGCAGCCACTGAGTAGAGGGTATGACATCGCCATTTGGTGTAGTTGTCAAACAGCTTGAGTAACACTCCTCCGCAACTACTTCAATCAGAACTCGCTTGAGAAACACTTCTCCACGTCAGTGCTGGCTTCCGGCAGACACTGAGAGTACCTAGCTATGAAATGTTAGCTCAGTGATTGCCGAGAATCGTCGATGAATACTGTCGAAAATCGCCCAAGTGCTGCAGCCTACTGTTCCAGTTTCAAAGGTGTGCCGAATGGAGGAACGTTTAAGAGCGTCAGAACTCTCACGAGGATGCTCTCGCCAGCCTTGACGCATGCCACACACGTGTGTTCGTAATTCCACCTACGTTGCGCCTTCTAGCGGATGAACTCTTCGTAAAGTGCAATCGGGAGGGTAAGCGCGAGGCCGGTGGTTCGTCCTAAACCGGCACGAGCCCTTGCCGAGGGCACATTAATTACGGGCTATGCCGACTGTTACAGCTCATCCACCAGAAGCCGTAAGGGGAGCCACGGAAAGCGCTTTACCAAGCGCAGAGACTTCGGACATGAAGACCAACTTTTGTAGCAGCTACGAGCTGAGAACTGGAGCTGAAGCTGTTTTCCAAGAATTTTAGAGAGAAAGAACTAAATTCTAGTCAAAAAATTGATTTTTACACCTCTGGATGGCACATCGCGCAACCATCGGGGCTATTTTTCCTTTTTTTTTGTAGCCGAATTATAGCGCCTTGTGCATGCGAAGCTTTAACTATCGGGGTAGATCAAATTTGGTGAAGCCATATAAGCATCGCAGCGTGTAAGTGGTTTTATCGACTTATTGCAAAGAGAAGGTCCCCAAGGTGCACATCTTTTTTTCTGAATCACAGTTTTGGAATGGGCAGTCACAAAATGTGGCGCAATTGGTATTTTGATTGGCTGGCGGCATGGGAAAGATTTTTTCGATGACAAGATTTTGTGTGAGTTTCATGGAAGGCTCGTGGATGAGAGACGAACATGATGCGAAGTTTTTCGGCAGGACTTTCTGTTGCTGAGGCGAATTTTCCTTCCCGTGCGCTCAAAATTGCAAGTGGGAACGCGGCTTCACGTTTGAATCTGCACTCTATTGTACGTAACCCGACTGTTATACTACGCTTAATGTTTCCTATTAAAACAAACAGCTAAGGCAACGTAGATTCGTAGGGCAGATGCAAACAGGAAACCGCCGCCTTCAAGTACTTATGTTCGCAGAACAGAAACTCTAATCGACGTGCAGTGAACTCGACACGCTCAACGGCACTCATCTTCCACACCACAACGCATATTCGAGACACAGCAGAAACCAGCGATGTCATCTAAGATGAGTTGTCGTCTTGTACTCACCTCGTGCTGCTATGACGTTATTTCATGTTACAGCGGAGACATGCAAAATTGACCTGTACACTCTACAGATGTTCGTGTGCTCGTGTATACTCACTACAGACTGCTGGTTGAGTACTGTTAATGTGATTTTCATGGCACCGTTCATTTATGTGTTTTGATCTTTCTTCGTCGGGCCAGAACCAAGATAAAGAAGGGCTACACAGGCCAGGACGTGACACTGACGCTTCCGGGGAGCTTGACATTCAACGATGTCGACTGGTTCGCCGTTTACTGCATCACCTACGAAGAGAACTTCGGTGACGTTCGCATACCGAAGAACCTTCACCTGCCTGCCGTCTGAGCGCTCATTCATGTTTAGAGTTTTGGGGTCCAGAAACTCCGTTAGCTTTGTACACAGCTGGACATTCTGGCCGGCAGAGAAAGATGAGGCTCTCTGACCATGTGTGATTTGTCACAGAACTTGAAAGTTAACAGTCATGCAAGTAGCCGTGTGACATGTGTTTTATTGAAATAACTACCCGGCAAACAATGGTCTCGTTAACGAACAGGCTTAAATGACATTGTTGGCTTATGAAGAGAGTCTCACCTTTTTCTTCAACTCGGTGCATGTGTAAGCTATCTGGACAAGCACAGACTTGAAGCGTGCGACATTAAGTGCTATAAGCGAAAATGGGTTTCGGCTAAGTGCTATGAATAACTCCAAGCATCTTATGTTTATACGCCTGCTACGCACAGGACGGAGAAAATAGAAAAGTTGTCCCACCGGGTTGGCTTTGCACGCTACGGACTGCGGCATGCCACCCAGCCTCATATTTCGCCTTTTAGTTTCAAAGAAACTATTATTAGTGTTTTCATCCACTTCAACATCTTGATATCATTCCATAGGTTTTCTTGGGCCTGTTCAAACCACACTGTGCATTTTTCTGTTCTTGCATCTGTGACCTTTGCATATAGGAACATATGGCCTCGGCCAGAAAGAATAAAAAAAGCAACAACTGATTTCAGCAATAAATGCGTGAAAGTGTACTCATTCTTTTGCACTGTGTTTATTTACAGCGAGTGCATTACTTCTGAAGTGGCTCTGCTCATCGACTAGAAAAAAAAACTATCGACCGCCTTAAATTAATGGCTACGGTATAGGTGCAGTGAATAAACTTTTTACTCTCCAATCAGCATGAATTCAAAAGTGGTCTGTTTAAAGTCATCGCCCTCATCCGTTTTTCCTCACTTCGTCGTGCTAAAACAGAAGTCAATAAAGTCGCAGAAGTCAATTAACAAGATACACAGAAGGAAAATGTCACATTTCTTGTCGGGTTTAAGTTTCAAAGTTTCACCATCACGTTCAAGTATAATCGCCACTCTCTCGTTCATCTCAGCACAGTGTGACCGATTACTGCATGCCCTATAGTTACATTGATTGACGGCCAATGTAGATGCCTCTGACTGCTAATTATTGCCTATCTTTCACGCATAGCTTACGCAACGTAAATATATATATATATATATATATATATATATATATATATATATATATACATATATACTTGTGAGTAAGGTGTATCTCCACCTAAATGTAATACATACGAACGGCCACATCCACATGGAGTAGGCAAGAAAGCGGCACAATTGACACAAATAATAAATGGATTTACTCACCGAACAAGAAGGTTTGTTCGCAGCAGAGAAGGTGCTCGTTCATTACAGGTAGTAAATAGTGAATGTCTCCGTGCTTTGTCTAAGTATTTACCGGGTGCTTCAACGAAGATGGTATATGTTCGGATGCATTCTTCCCGAAAATTTGCTGAGAACTGCATTAGATTTGCATAAAGTGTTGTTCAACATGCCCGATAGCGGCTTTTCTGTTTTTAAACAGTAAGTGCAACAAAAGCGCCACATTAGCTCTCATGTACGTTATGGCCGCGAGTGTGGCATTGCGTCACAGCAGCAGCAAGAGGTGCTCGTTGCGTCTGTATTATATGTGCCAAAAAATGGGCTGTGAAACGTGCGCAGAGCAATTTGCGTTGTCTTCACGACATATCCCGTCATTTCAGACATTCAGTACGCTGTGGTATATTTTCAAGTCCATTTTATTTCCTCGAGCCAGTAGCAGTTCAACCCCTTGCCGGCGCCCCCTTCTGCGCTGCTGCCTCCATGTCCTGCAGGCATTTCTGAAAGCCAGCGTCTCATTAAGCGTCAAGCGATTGTGCCCTGGGCAACACCTCCTAGTTAGCTGGCCCGTGCACTCTGCTTTGTGACGTCATGCCACTTGAACCGAAATTTCCATTGCCAAGCCCGGCGAGACGAAAGCGGTGACGTCAGAATCACCGCGGCTTACTCTGGAGCGTCCCCATTTGATTCTATGGCAGTCGGGCACGGTGCTAGCACCAGCCTTGTGCTACCTAGGAGGCGTTGGCTTGGGTCTAGGTGATGTTGCAAACAGCGAATGAAAGTTCAAATAAGTGAACTTATTCACTTTGTCGCTGTGACAAACATGTGCACTAAATATTTTTTTTCATTAATTATTTAGTGTTATCTCCAGATCCCATACTCGAAGAAACTTTAATCGAGTGCGTACCATTTGCGCTAGCTGCCATAACCAGGGTCATATACAAGCAAGAAGCGAGAGAAATGACGTAGTACCCCGTGTCCTGCCTGATATAAAACTAAAAATTAAAGGAAAGGCCGAGCTGCGCTACAAAAATATTTAACCATACGAGACTTGAAGAGTCTCGGATCGGAACATATGTTATTTGCACGAATATTGAATGAGTTAACTTCAAGCTGTGAAAGCTCGATGATATATTTAATTGTTAAAGATATGTTTCTGTATCTAGCTATACTGATACCGTTAACAAGATATTCAAGCACCAAGTTTCTTTCTAGCCTTGTAAGGAAGTAAGTCGCCTCTCAAATAAGCTAGAAACCTACTTAATTTGGTTCTCATTTAGATTAAAAAGGTTCGCTTTACGCCCAGCGCACTCGTAACCAAATATACCAGAAGCAAGCATTTTCGTATGTGATTTTCGCTCATTGCGATTCCTAACGTCTCCTGAAAACCGAAATGTCCATTATCTAGTGTCTCATTATACAGCGCGAACTCTTGACCGACACGCATGTCACCGGTACACTATAGAGTCATGGCAACGTTGCACAAAATCTTCCATGCGAAAGTAAATTGCATCGAAAATCTTACTCCCTTGGCCTTCTTCTTGGCCTTCAGCTGTCCCAAATAGGTAGTGTATTGCTTGTACAACTGCGAATGCGAAAAAAAATGAATATTCAGTATTAGTTTAATTCCGGTGGACGGACAAGTTAGTTTGGGCGAGGGAGAGAGAGGGAGGCGAAAAAGGAAAGGCATGAAGGTTAACCAAGGCCGTGCCCGGTCGGCTACCGTACGCGTGCGGTAGGGGAAATGTGGGAAAAATGGTTCAGTAAAAGAAAAGATGATAAAAATGATAAAGAGGCGGTCACTGTGAAAACACTCGCACTTACAAGGATTAGCGGCGCCACCAATTTGCGTTCCCCCTAAACGGACGAATGACGCTTTGCGTACCATGATGAACGGCTTCTGTAGTATGTGGCAATTCGGTCCCTATTTTTGGCATTAAGAGATGCACGCAAGTGTGCTCGAATTTACAATACTTGAAGAAAAATACACCGACAAATATGGCTGAGTAATTGAGACCCGCGCTTTTCTGCACCACAGTAATAAGTCCACTATATGCAAGTTTACTATAATTATAAGGCAAGTGAATCGCGAAACTGTTTTTTTCTCTTTCTCTTTGCCCTCTTCCCAACTCTTGTATCCCCCTCCCCAGTGCAGGGTAGCAAACTGGAAACTAGCCGCGGGTTAACCTCTCTCACTCTCTTCCTTCACAAAACTAAGCGGGAAACTCTAAAAGCATACATCACTCGAGCATTTCTTCCGAATATGCGCGCCTTCCATCATCCCTCGTCGTCATATACTAACAACTGCTAAAAATAAATAAAATCATTTCGAGTGTCTTTGACACTATCGCACGTGCCTTACAAAAATAATCCACGATATCAATTGTATCTCAACAGAGAGTCTACAAAGGTAAACAAAAATTCAATAGAAACGCAACAGAAGTCCTACAACGATTTTAGTACGGGACATTTGAATTATGCGAAAGGACAGTTATAGGTGGGTACTTCGAGCTGCATTATTGTGCCTCATTCCGTTAAGCAATTGACATCCATCATCTGGCAGCGCCTTTCACGAAAACGTTCACGGTCCGCATTCACGAGAACGGTCTCACGCTAGAAAAGTTAGTAAGAGGAGATGTTAGCCAATCCTGATTCTGAACATATTATTGCGGGGAGGCAAACACAACAGGAAAACGTATTTACAGTATATTTACAAGGCGATCAAGCGTCAACCATATGGCCGAGAGCGCGCGCCCGATCATCAGCGTCTTCTTCATCGATGCTCCTCTAGATGAATCATACCATGACTTGACCCCCGGCTGCTCAAGCACCGTCACGGTGCTTGCTATGATCCAGGCGAGAGGTAAGGTCTCAGGCGGGATACGTGAACAACGTCAGTAGGTGATGAAACGGTTGGCGAGGAAGACTCGAGCGGGCCAATCTCATACGTGACGTCTGTTACACGGCGTAAGACACGGTAGGGTCCGGAGTACCGCGAAAGCAATTTTTCTGACAGTCCAACACGCTAAGTCGAAGTCCATAGAAGCACAAGGGCACCCGGAGTATAGATAACGTCGCGATGACGGGAGTCGTAGCGGTGCTTCTGGTGGCCTTGCGATGTAGTAAGGCGACGGCGAGCAACTTGGCGTGCCTCATCAGCTCGGGAAATGGCATCACGAGCGTACTCAGTTGGCAAATGGACGGCATCGGGGATGATAGTGTCAAAAGGTAACGTTGGGTCGCGGCCAAACAGAAGATAAAAGGGTGAAAAACCACCAGTATTATGACGGGAGGAATTGTAAGCGAATGTAACGAAGGGCAGCGCAACATCCTAGTCTTGATGGTCAGATGAGACATACATAGAAAGCTTGTCAGTAAGCGTCCGGTTGAAGCGCTCAGTCAAGCCGTTAGTTTGTGGGTGGTAAGCCGTCGTAAATTTGTGTTTGGTCGCGCAGGAGCGAAGCAGGTCATCGATAACTCTGGAAAGAAAGTAACGGCCACGGTCAGTGAGGAGTTGACAAGGGGCTCCGTGATGTAAGATGACATCGTGTAGTAGGAAATCAGCGACGTCCGTAGCACAACTGGTAGGGAGAGCGCGTGTAATTGTGTAGCGGGTGGAGTGGTCCGTAGCAACGGCAATCCATTAGTTTCCAGAAGTAGAGGTCGGGAAAGAACCGAGGAGGTCGAGGCCAACTCGGAAGAAGGGGTCAGATGGGACGTCAAGGGGCTGAAGGAGGCCAGCAGGAGGCTTAGGTGGTTCCTTTCGGCATTGGCAGGGTTCACAAGCAGCTGCGTAGCGACGAACGGAGCGGTAATGACCGGGCCAAAAGAAGCGACGCCGAACGCGATCGTAGGTCCGGGAAACTCCAAGGTGACCAGTGGTCGGGGCGTCATGTAGCTGGCCGAGAACGCTCAAGCGCAGATGCGTAGGAACGACGAGAAACAGTTTGCGTCCATCCGGGTGGACGTTGTAGCGATATAACGTGTCATCTTTAAGCACGAAGAGGCGAAGGGAAGAATCGGGCGCTGCGGAATCCAGCTTCTGAATAAGCTCACTTAAAATGGGATCACGGCGCTGTTCATCACGGATGTGGCTTAAAGCGGAGAGCGAGAGTACACATGCAGGCGTGTCATTGGAGGCTTCATGCAGATCCACGGGATTGCGGGACAAATAGTCAGCATCCCGGTGGAATCGGCCATATCTATAAGAAACAGAGTAAGTGTATTCTTGGAGCCGGAGTGCCCAGCGACCAAGACGCCCAGTGGGATCCTTAAGCGACGAAAGCCAGCAAAGTGCGCGGTGATCGGTAGTGACAGTGAAATGCTGGCCATGTAAATAGGGGCGGAATTTGCCCACCACCCAAACGAGAGCAAGACACTCCCGTTCTGTAATGGAGTAGTTCTGTTCGGCTAAGGAAAGGAGACGGCTGGCATAGGCGACAACACGGGCATGCCCATTCTGATGCTGGACTAAAACAGCGCAGATTCCGTAGCCGCTGGCATTGGTGCGGAGTTCTGTTGGAGCGGAGCTGTCGAAATGAGCCAGGACAGATGGTGCAGTGAGCGACGTGATGAGGGTAGAGAAGGCGGCAGCCTGTGCAGCACCCCCAAAAAACGAGACGCCTTTCTTCAGTAAGTTTGTGAGAGAAGGTGCGATTTCCGCGAAATTCCTCACAAAACGACGGAAGTAGGAGCACAGTCCCAGAAAGCTACAAACTTCCTTTGTGCAAGTCGGAACGGGGAACTGCTGCACAGCTCGAACTTTGTCAGGGTCGGGGCGAACACCGCTTGAGTCGACGAGATGACCGAGCATAAGTTGCTGACGTCCGAAGTGGCACTTAGATGAATTAAGTTGCAGGCCGGCTTTGAGAAAAACAGAAAGGATAGAAAAAAGGCGGTCGAGATGCGTTTCAAAGTTCGGTGAAAGTACAATGACGTCATCAAGATAACACAGGCAAATGGACCATTTAAAACCGTGCAAGAGGGTGTCCATCATGTGTTCGAAGGTGGCCGGGGCGTTGCATAAGCCGAAAGCCATGACTTTAAAACTGATAAAGGCCGTCAGGGGTAACAAAAGCGGTCGTCTCACAGTCGATGTCATCAACGGCGATCTTCCAGTACCCTGACCGAAGGTCGATTAAAGAAAAATACTTGGCGCCGTGAAGGCAATCCAGAGCGTCGTCTGTGCGTGGGAGCGGGTACACGTCTTTTTGGGGGATCTTGTTGAGATGCCGGTAGTCCACGCAAAATCGCTAACTGTCACCTTTCTTTTTAACAAGAACCACAGGAGAAGCACAAGGGCTGCAGGACGGCTCGATTATATCTTTGGCAAGCATCTTGTCGACCTCCTTTTTAATGATGCGGCGCTCAGCTGGAGAGACGCGGTATGGCCGTCGGTGGATCGGATGGACCTAGCCAGTGTTTATGCGGTGCTTGACAGCGCAGGTTTGACCCAGAGGATGGTCGCAAAGGTCAAAGACGTCCCTATAAGAGAAGAGGAGGCGAAGGAGATCGTCAGCGTGATAGGGCGAAAGGTCTGGAGCGATCATTTTCTTCAGGTCGGGAGGAGACAGATCTGGCGAAGAAGACAGGATATCGGTGGTGTGCGAGCGACCAGCATCAGGAAATATGGGCGCCGGTGTCAAAGCAGTAGCAGGTAGGCCATCCACTTCAACGTCGCTTAAGTTCCGACTGGTAGGGAGCATCAACAGAGGAATTGGAGAGCAGGTCGGAATAGCAGCATCACCTCCAGGAGCTGCAGCCGTTAGTTTCCCGAAGGAAAACGCCGGGAATAAGACTGGGACGGGGAACGGCGTGGTGTGGGTGACCGAGAAAGTCGGCGTCGTGGGGAGGGCGAGCGGCTGTAATGGGCGGTGGTAGTAGTGGTCTCGGCAGATGTTTCTTGGTCAGGTTGGCTTGGTACCTGGTGCTGGCTTCGGGGTGGATAGCGGAAGCTGGATGAGCTGGGTCGAGAAGACGAAGGCCAAGGACTTCGGCAATATCGTGAAATGTGTCCAACACGTCCACATCGAAAGCAAATTGGCTTGTCGTCAGGCATCCGCCACGCATTCGGATCGCGATAATTCAGAGTGGGGAAACAGCGTTGGAGAGGGTTGAAGGTGGCCGAAGAGTAAATGTCAGGGTGGTTCACAGAGCAGATGGTTTGAAGGCCCACGTTTGCCAGTTCTTGACGAACAACGGATTGTATAAGGGATATCGTAGGTGGGGCATCACAGGGCTCTCCTCGCATTAAATGTGCGGGCGATGCGGCTTCAATTTCGCGTCGAACGATTCGGGTGATGGTCTCCGATGTTGAAGGCTGAGTCGGCATACGAACCTCCTCACCCGTTGATGTCGCTGCCGTGTTCGGAAGGCGGGTGAATTGGTGGGCGATACGTCGGCTTTTAGCATCTTCGAAGCGTCGGCATTCAGTAATAATCTCGTTGACTGTCAGAGTTTTTAAACACGATCAGGTTAAACGCATCGTCCGTGATCCCTTTCAGCTGGTGCGCAACCTTATCGGCTTCTGTCATCTTGGCGTCAACCTTCCGGCAAAGGGTCAGCACATCCTGAATGTACGTCAAGTACGACTCGGTAGGCGTCTGCACACGCGAGGCAAGTTCTTGCTTGGCAGCACGCTGGCAGCCTGCAGGTTGGCCAAACAACTTGCGAAGTTTAGTCTTACATACGCACCAGCTTGTGAGCTCCTCTTCGTTGTTATCGAACCAGGCCTTCGTCGTTCCCTTTAGATAAAATATGGCATTCGCCAACATCATGGCCGGGTCCCACCTGTAATGTGCGCTTACGCATTCGTAGAGTCAAATACATTTGTCGACGTCGTCGCCAGCAGTGCCGGAAAAAGGTCCCAGGGTCACGGGGTGGAGCCAGGACGACGGTTGGCATGGCGGACGCCGCTGACGCAGTTTCACCGCTGGTGGACATGCCTAGAGTGGCGACTTGGTGGCCGCTGCGGAGCTCCGTCTTGCGTTATACCCCCAGAACTTCCACCAAGATTTTACGGGGAGGCAAACACAACAGGAAAACGTATTTACAGTATATCGTTACGTAAAACGACACAAGGCGGGATTATTTACACTGTATTTACACTACACAGACACAGTAGCCAAGATGGTGGACAGCCACCAGCACCCGACAGAACCGTCTTCTTTGTCGTCTGCCCCTGGCAGAATGTGTCCCTCGTAGCATTACCCCCGGCGGTAGAAGCGCCGTCTCGGCGCACTTCAAACATTGTCGTCAGAAGGAGGGTGGTATGCTTTCAGTCTGCTGACGTGAACTATGTCACTGGGAGCGATCGCAGGCGGCAAAGTCGTAGAGACGGGAACAATCTCGTAGGTGACGTCCGTGACCTGGCGGATGATTCGGTAAGGACCCGTGTACCGAGATAACAACTTCTCGGATAGGCCCACACGACGGAATGGACACCACAGGAGAACTAAGGCACCGGGTGAGAAGCGAACGTCATGATGCCGGCTGTCATAGAGGCGCTTTTGGGTCGCTTGCGAGCCCGACAGCCGAGAGCGGGCGATCTGACGCGCATGATCGGCATGAGCGATGGCATCACGTGCATATTCGCTAAGCGGCGCGGTAGCAGCCGGAAGAAGGGTGTCCATTGGTAACGTCGGTTCACGGCCAAAGAGCATATAAAAGGGTGAATAACCGGCGGTATCGTGACGCGATGAATTGTAGGCGAAGGTCACGTAAGGCAGCGCCAGGTCCCAGTCACGGTGGTCGGAGGAAACATACATTGAGAGCATGTCCGTGAGGGTGGGATTTAGGTGCTCGGTGAGGCCATTTGTTTGAGGATGGTAGGCGGTGGTCAACTTGTGCTGCGTTGAGGAGGAGCGCAAAAGATCGTCGATTACTCGGGAAAAAATGCACGGCCTCGATCTGTGAGCAATTGGCTAGGGGCGCCATGGTGTAGAATAACATCGTGGAGCAAAAAATAGGCAACGTCAGTAGCAGTGCTGGTGGGGAGCGCTCGAGTGATTGCATACCTGGTCGCATAATCGATAGCAACGGCGACCCACTTGTTGCCGGATCTTGACTCAGGAAAAGGACCGAGAAGGTCTAAACCAACACGGAAGAATGGTTCGGTGGGGATGGAGAGTGGTTGAAGTAGACCAGCAGGGGGTGCAGCAGGACGTTTCCGACGTTGCCATTTATCGCAGGAGGTCACGTAACGTCGAACAGACCGGGCGAGACCGCGCCAAAAGAAGCGGCGCCGGACACGGTCGTACGTGCGGGATACTCCAAGGTGACCAGCAGCTGGTTCGTCGTGAAGCTTATGCAGGACCGTTGAACGCAGATGTTTAGGCACAACGAGAAGCAGCTCAAGGCCATCGGACTGGACGTTACGACGGTAAAGTGTGCCATTCACGAGGACGAACATGCGCAGTGAGGCGTCGTTAGGTGCCGATTCCAGCCGGTCAATGAGCGATCGCAAAGAAGCATCACGGCGTTGTTCGTCACCAATCTGGAGAAACTGAGACATGGACATAACGCAGGGGCTAGGTTCAATTTCCGATCCGTCTGGTTGGTCAACAGGGTAGCGGGACAAGCAGTCCGCGTCCAGATGGAAGCGGCCAGACTTGTAGGTAGCTGAGTAAGAGTACTCCTGAAGGCGCAGTGCCCAACGACCAAGTCGTCCAGTAGGGTCCTTCAGTGAGGAAAGCCAACAGAGAGCGTGATGATCTGTGACAACACGAAAAGGGCGGCCATACAAGTAAGGACGGAATTTCGAAACCGCCCAGACAAGGGCAAGACATTCCCGTTCCGTAATCGAGTAATTGCGTTCAGATTTCGAAAGGAGACGACTTGCGTACGCAATAACACGATCAATGCCGCGTTGGTTTTGGGCTAAAACTGCACCGATGCCATGGCCACTAGCGTCTGTGCGTACTTCTGTGGGAGCAGCTGGGTCAAAATGGGCAAGGATAGGTGGAGTCGTTAGGGCGGCGATGAGCTCAGAGAAGGCGTTAGCTTGTAGAGGACCCCAACAAAACGGGACGTCTTGCTTGAGAAGGTCAGTGAGTGGACGTGCGAGCGCCGCAAAGTTTTTCAAGAAGCGGCGAAAGTAGGAGCACAGCCCCACGAAACTACGAACGTCATGGACAGATCGAGGAACGGGGAAATTCGTGACAGCGCGTATCTTCGCTGGGTCTGGCCGGACACCGGAAGCGTCAACGAGGTGGCCCAGCACAGTAATTTGACGAAGAGCGAAGTGGCACTTCGAGGAATTGAGCTGGAGGCCAGCTCGTCGGAAAAATGCTAGAATGGTCGAAAGCCGCTCAAGGTGTGTTGCGAATGTGATAGAGAAAATTATCACGTCGTCCAGGTAACATAAACACGTCGACCATTTAAATCCTTGAAGCAGTGTGTCCATCATTCTCTCAAAGGTGGCTGGTACGTTGCAGAGACCGAAAGGCATGACCTTGAATTGCTAAAGGCCGTCAGGGGTCACGAAGGCGGTCTTCTCGCGATCCAGGTCGTGTACAGCGATTTGCCAGTAGCCAGATCGAAAGTCCAGGGATGAAAAGAAGGTGGCACCATAGAGGCAGTCGAGGGCGTCGTCGATACGTGGAAGAGGGTACACGTCCTTCTTGGTGATTTTGTTGAGGTGCCGATAATCAATGCAGAAACGCCAGGAGCCTTCTTTCTTCTTTACTAATACGACGGGGGAGGCCCAAGGACTAGATGATGGTTCGATGATGTCCTTCGCAAGCATTTTCGCCACTTCTTTTTGAATAACATCGCGCTCTGATGCGGACACACGGCAAGGTCGACGGTGAACGGGCAAAGAGTCGCCAGTGTTGATTCGGTGGGTGACAATCTTAGTCTGACCCAGCGGTCGATCACGAATGTCAAAAATGTCGCTGTATGAGGCCGAAACCCGACAGAGAGCGTCGGCCTGGTCAGGCGAAAGGTCTGATGAAATCATTTTGCAAAAAATGCTGTCGTCAGAAATTGGTGACCGGGA
>NC_051161.1:91861597-91986597 GCF_013339745.2 Dermacentor silvarum
CCGTTTAAGTCAGTTTTGAGGCACGCAGCGACAGACGCGAGAAAGGAAACTCGCGAACAATTGCATAGAGTGGAAGGATCCAAGCAGCGACCGCGCAGGTGGCAGAAAAACGGGAGTAAGTTTAGCTTATCGTGGGTGTGGGCGCCCGGGCCACGTCGTCAAGCGTGGCTCTATTTTCTCGTCTTAGTTGCCGGATTCCTCGCACCTCGAAATGTTTTGTAAACTCTACCTGAGGCACTTCAAGGAGCGTAATTAGTAAACACGCTTGCGAGCGCGGCGTTACAGCAGCGTCTGTATGTAACTGTATAAGGCAAATACTTATTTTAATCGGTCTGAAACGGGAGCAGTTTGTGTACGCAACGCTCGAGTACTATGTTACAGACCTGCCAATCGGACCCGCGCATCGGGCCTAGACTAGACTAGGCCGAAAATAGACTAGACTAGACAAGACTATACCTAGACTGCACTGTCCAGGACAGATAGTAGACTCTTGCCGATAAAATTCCACCCATTCACTATTCATTCACAACCTTTTTTTTCTGTTTTTCTTTTTTTTTCTGCTCAGCCATCAGGCGTGGGGCACTAGTGTGCTGTGGTGAGGCTAAAATAAGATAGAAAAATGTTAAGGTGGCATTCAACTTTCGATCAACATTGTCTTAGTTGGGCTGAGTATGAAGGTGAAATTCATATTCATACCGGCCGAGATGCCCGCACCCACACATTTGTGACATCATTGCTTCATAACCTTGTCTTTGACAAGGTTAAGACAAGCCCTTGAAAGTTTCCTGAATATGGAAGATGACTCTAATGGTGTAATTTCCAACCTGGGGATCAGTGAAAAAAGGCGCTCACTTTTAAAGCATAATTTGCTTCACCTTCTTTTCTGTTCCTGTCGAAACCTCTGACAAAACTTAGAAAATCTGCTGAGGAAAGCGATATTTTGGTCGACAGCTTTCGATGTACTCGTCTGCCTAACTTGCAGAGACTGTCTGTCGCAGTTCGTGACTAAAGTTATCGCAATCTACTGTTTTTTTTTTTTTTTTTTTTTTTTGCCACCCCTCTTTTTTTCCCGCTGAGAAGACAGAATTTTTCACCATCCACCTCTCACTCATTCAGAAGCAACGCAATGTTAGACACCGCCTACCTTTTTCTTCTTCTCCCCCGTGGGGCATATATTTTTCGTTCCGAATTTTGTTTCGGGCACGCAGTGCAATATTTGCTCCTTCTGCCTGTCGAAAAACCGCAGATTTTCTTCGGCGCGTTTTTTTTTTTTTTTTACTTCCTTTCTGGCAGATCTGGATTGCGAATCGACGACCTTCTTTTGTTCAGTTCCATTTGCATGGTACAGTCGTACCGTGTTTGCTCTTATGTCAGTATAGTATATAGGCCCGTGGCGTGTCTGGCTTTTGTAGACTGCGCTCTCTATTTAACCTTCGGCCTTCGCGTGTGGTCGTGACAGCACAGTGCGGGTGCGTGTGTCTGTGGACACGTCGTTGCCAGGGTACCGAATTTCCTTGCGTGCTCAGCGCGTGCGAAGCAAGCAAGTGAGGAACAAAACCTTCATTTAACCCAACGCACACAGCCACTTCGGAGTCTCGAAACTTGACTCGAATTTCAACTGCAAGAAGCCTTCGAGAGATTTTAACGCATAGCTGAACTACATAGCTAAAGCACTCATACGGCCCCTCAGCAAGTTTTAGCTTGGTAAAGACTTCTTGGTTGTATTGTTGGTCTTGGGCCACGGTGATCATCGCACAGAAAGAAAATAAACACAAAGAACAGGAAGGCGAAACTCACGGGGGCTAGTTTTTCAACTTGATTTACTTTCGCAAGCGCAGAATATATGCATAGCGAATCGTACCTGCGAAGGTAATATTTAAAAAAAAGAAACAAAAACAGAACGTAGACATACGAACAACGATCATACAAGCGCGCGTGCTTCGATCAGGCGTTGACGATTATGCCGGAAAAGTATAACACCGACGTCCGCCTCGGCAAGAGTTGGAAACTCAAACGAGACCCCGCATCAAGAAGATCGAGCCTACCGATCCCCGCCTGAGGAGATGACGTCACTCCCTCGCGCCTCCACGTCACACACCGCGACGGCAACGTACGAATTGCTAGAAGCAAACGACTCGGGGGATTTCCGTGAAACGCAGGGCGCTCGAAACCGCCCCTGTAAGTTCGCCGCGCAGCAAAAACGGATGACGGAGAAAAATCATTAAAAGAAATAGACAGGTTTTGCGTCATCAGCTCCGATAATAAAAGAGAAGAAGGAAAAAGAAGGCCGACTGCGGATGCTCGGCGAAGCAGTGGGGCAGAGACATGGCGGGGAGGGCAACTCGAATCCTCGCACCTTAGCTTCGTTAAGTTTCATTTGTTTCTATCTCCGCTATTACGAATACCTTCTAAAAATAAATTCCTGCCCTAGAACGGTCTCTGGACGACGCTTTAGACCAGTGTGTTTTTTTTTTTTGTTTTTTTTTAAACTGGTAGTTTTGTTACGACTAAAAGGGGTCACCTACTCGAAAAGTTTAAAAACACACCTTTCGACCGTCCACGCTAAATAGCCAAAATTTCCGTCGACGCCTATAGTTGGCCCCTTGTCCCGTCTTCTGCGTCGAGCCTGGCGTAACAGGCAGCTTCCTAACGAGGTTGGCTAAACGCGCGCGCCCACTAATGACGTTGTGAGACCAGACTATCATCTGCTTCGCAACAGCCTCCTCACTACCTGTGCGCACAATTGTGCCCGCCAAATTGTGCATCAAAAGCAAAAACACTGGTGAAAGTAATGATGTTTGAAACTTCTCTCACTCATCATGAAACACTTCTGATTGAACGTGTGCTGCAAATTTGAACATTATTTTTAAAGTGATTTCGATGAAAGTGCTGGTTGCAAGACAGACGGCTGCATGTTCGATCACGGGGCCAGCTAGTATGTCGTCATGTGGCGGGGACATTTCTTTCATTGTTTTTCGCAATGCCTTCTTCTGGGTGCCCACCCACTGAATATGCTCAAGAGACCATTGCACGTGCCGACCATGCACGTCAAGTTGCTCGCACTCGATTTTCTGAGTCTCAAATCCACCAGCAGTCTCGCTACAACAGCAACCACAGGACCACCCACTTTGTCCCTGGATCGCTCGTTCTCCTGTGGTCCCCAGCACGACGCGTTGGCTTATCCGAAAAACTGCTCTTCCAGTATACCGGTCCATATCGCGTGTGCCGCCAAGTGACTGATGTCACTTATGAAATCGCTCCACTGCTGCCTTCGTCATCCTCTGCTCCTCTCCGCAAGGACATTGTACACGTTGTCCGTCTCAAGCCCTATCGTGCCCCGGACACCCCTTAATACCTTGTGTGCTATTTTTTTTGTTTTTTTTTTGTTTTTTTCGTGTATCCTTCGTTCACCTGCACCGAGTCGGTGCTTTCGCCGCCGGAGGGTAGTGTTATGAGCCAGTTGTCCGGCAGACAAAGAAGATGCTGAAGCTAGAGCCGAAGAGACGAGGAAGAGGTGAAACTGTGGTTCGCCATCTTTGTTGTTGTTGGCCAACATTGTACATAGTGTGAATAAACCCCCTTTTCTGTAAATCTCCCCGTAACAATATTTTACATTGGGCATTTTTTTCAAGTGTAGTGTGCTAGACATGAAATAGTTGAAGTTTTCATGTCTGACATTTCTGCATAGAGTTCTCGCATGGAGTCCACATTATGTAAACTAGAAAAAACTCACTGCAGAGTCGAAAATGCCTAATCCATTTGCAGCAGTACGGCTTTCACGATTCGGAAGATGCACGAGAAATGTGGTGAAACTAAATTTTCGGAAGACGTAATCAATTGGCGGCTGAAGCGGATCGAAATAGTGCTGGAGTGGTAGCTGTGGTAGGCGCCAGCCAATCACAAGAGCGCGATCGCGCGCACGATGACTTGGTCTTCCTTGTTTGGGCGTCGTCACTTCAGTCCATAGGCGCCGACTACCCCCCCCCCCCCCTCCCCCCGCTCCTACATTGTTATTACCAGAGTCCTGTTACCAAAACCGTTTATGGTTTCTTTTGAGTTGCCTCTACATTTTCGCTTAAAATGGCACTGTGGCTAAAAGCTAACCGCATCATTGTTGACGCGGACGTGCACGGCTTTTATTCATAATTTCGCTTTATTTCTAAAAATCCTGGCAATAGGAAAACAAACGCATTAGAAGCACCAACGGCGGCTCCCTCATCCGTATTTTTTCACTTCAGCATGGTATTTTAATTTCCAGTGTGAACACCATGCACAGACATTATATTTCAATGTGTACGCAGGACAAAATTTATGATATTTTGAAAGAGAAAGCGGTGGCCAACTAACAATTATGTCTAATGATATGGATAGCCTATGTCTAGAGAATCAATATGTTGCTGTATGTTCAACTCGCTACCAATTGCAATGCGTGCTTTTTTGACACTGAAAAAGACCTGCGGACTTCAGTGACCCCTTCGGCAGAGTCTTTTATCAACGGTGTGTGAAATGCACGTGAATGATATGTGTCTCAGCATTGTTTCTCTTTCCTGCAGGTAATTAATGCTAGCGACTCATGAAAAAAAGTTATAATAATTTACGACATTTATTGGGGATGGAAATGTCGCAACGTTCATGCAGAGGTCATAAATATATATAATTAACTTAGTAACCGAAGTGACACCAAGCCGGATTCACTCGAAAGCAGAATAGCAGTCATGCGCAGCAGAACGTTTACTAGGACTCAGAATAAAAAAAAACAAAAGAGGCTGCAGTTTCACCGCAAAGGCGAAGCTGCAGTATTAGTGATAGCGAAGCATAAGACAATTACACGAAGAACGATTCTTCCCGTATAAGTCCGTGTAAGGGCCGCACCCCCACTTGAAAGCAAATGTTTTTTTTTTTTATCCAACCAATAAGCAATCGCGTTCACCGCTGATTGCGATCGCGCTCCACTGCGAATTTTGCCGCGCAGCGTACTTTCGCGCGTCGCAACTATAAAAAAAAAAGTCGGTTACAACTTAAGAAGACAGGAGAGGCGCCCCCGCCCTGATCACTGAAGCGCAGCAGCCGATTGCCACCGCGACTAACGAAATAGTCCCGCTGACGCGACTCGGCCCAGCTCGAAGCGCGGACTGCCATGTCCTCTGTCGGCGGGGTCACCGGCCGTCCGGCTCATGACGTCAGTATAGAGTACGCGCCCATTGGTGGATGCATGCTCGTGTGCATCCACCTTTGAGGGGCAAATGCTGCTACCTTCTAAAGTTCTACACGACTATAGATGGCGAGAGGAGGCGATCGCGGAGGTTTATGGAGAATTTCATACCCGTAGTTCGAAAAATTAGATAAAATAGCCCGGTCCCTAGTAAGGCTGGTCAAAATTGCGGCAAGAAAGTGCGGCCCTCACACGAGTCTGTACGTTGGTTATATCACCTATATGAATTGTAGTAACATTTACTCACTAATTAAAATAACAAACATCGTGTAATGCACGGACCATGTAAACCTGTAAATATCCCGCAGGATGACCACGAGCAGTCGCTATCATAACGCTGGCATTATGTTGAACGCCGGCAGCGGGGGCGAACGGTTCGTACAGCCATGCGATTCACCGCGAATCCGAATATTAGATTCATCATCATTATCTGCGTATAGTTATGTCCACTACAGGACGGCTTCGGTCAGCCATCTCCGATTACCCCTGTCTCTTAACTTAGGCTATGCGATCTGCAACACTTGGGGCGCGGAAAAACAGCCTAAGAAGGAAGACAGCGCGCATGAAGTTACGAGCCATCCCTGCTCGCCCTTCAGCATTGCACCCCCAATGATTACCAACAACTGGATACGGCACGCGGGCCGCGTAAGCTTCAACCGCTCACTGTAATTTGCAGCGGCGGCAGAGCTAGATCAGAAGACGCGTGCTCTCCTCCCCATGCGCGCATTTGATCACGTGACCTCCAACTAACCCGAATATTGAGCGCGTGGGAAGATAATGTACATCAAGTGTTACGGCTCAGCGTTACGGGCTTTTTCTCGCACCCGTAGTGTAAGGGTAGCTCACTCATGTGACTTTTGGACTTTATACGGAATATCACGGCGACGACCACAGCGACAATTTACCTGGAGTGTCGATACAATTGCTGTCGCAATAAAGGGAGAAATAGAAAACAGGCGTCGAGCTCGCTTCTACCGCGGCTGCGGACGTTGCAATGTGCACCGGCTACAAACACAGCATGAGCACCAACGACAAAACCAATAGTGGGCACCTCGCTTATCGGTACTTCGCCAGAACCCGTCTGACGCTGAAAAGGAAGCGTATTTTCCACCGTATAAGCACCAGCGGAAACATGACACTAGGCGCGCGGGGAGACAGCGCACGCCAAAGGACCAGCTATCTCGGATGGCCCAATCTTGAACTTGGTGCAGATTAACTCCAAAATGAAGTGCGTGACCCACATAGGTATAGCAGAGGCAGGAAAAATAGAAGTTGAGGACCCGTGTGTTCTAGCCGCTAGGCGAAAGAAGACTCTAATCCGCTATCAAGAAGGTTCTTCAGCTCACGTGTTTCCATCAGTGAGTGACATGTACCGCCAGAGGTTCTATGAAGTACTATACACAGTGTTGTCTTCGTTGAACAACAGGTATCCACCCGATATGTGGCAGCATAAGTCCCACATTGAGCAGCTTGCCATAGGGAAGGAAGACGAAGCATATATAACATAGTTCTACGATGACGACCTTGAACCAGGACGCCTGATTTTGCACAGATCGAGATA
This sequence comes from Dermacentor silvarum, assembly GCF_013339745.2. Classification (NCBI taxonomy): domain Eukaryota; kingdom Metazoa; phylum Arthropoda; class Arachnida; order Ixodida; family Ixodidae; genus Dermacentor; species Dermacentor silvarum. Next base: position 91,868,371 of record NC_051161.1, read on the forward strand.
TTCTGATTGACATTTTAAGCCAGCAAAGGTCGGCATCATTGCACACATTTGGGGACGTCGTGCAGATGTTTACGGGGGGCAAGGGCGAACACCTGCGAAACCTTTTGCCGGAAATGGCCAAGCTAAAAAAATTGCGTTGGCCATAGCGGTCTCGTCGACTACATCCGGGAGGTCCTTTTCTTGCCTTCGGCGACTGAAAATGTACTTGCGGTCGACGACTGGACAAGCCCGTTTGAACCATCTGGCAATGGTGCACGCCCACAAAGAACTCTCCCGAAAAATCAATTTGATTAAGGTTGCCGACGACTTCATTTCCAGATCAAGTGCCCGAACGAACACTTTTTCAATGATGGTGATATCATCGCATCAGACAGCGAACTGATGTCTTTAATAGGAGGGAGAGAAAGGCACCAACTTACATGTCAAAGCAAACCACCTGGCTTAGAAAACAACGGAAAAAGTTTTACAAAGGATCGAAAATGGGGTCCACAACAGCGCAAGCAGAGTGAGAGCATTTCGGTAAGAAAAGACGCGTGGTTGGGCTATTTGTAACACTCCCTAGTCTATCTGGGCATCTTATTAATTTTTTATTCGTCGTATGCTGCGTTTGCCTCTCAATAACACAATCCACCTTGTTCCTATATTTACTATCGAGTGCTCTTGCGCTTTTGAGATATCGCTGTCTGATTTATTTATTTGTTAATATGTTTATTTATTTGGGTACCTGATAATGTTTACACTGTAATCCTTTGTTCTGCCTCCGGAAAATAAACGAAACCAGTGGCATAAGGAATGCTATGACATGTAATAAAACTATGTGTTATGGAATCACATTATACTTATGCTCATAATTGTAGTCATAAGTTGTGCTCAGAAATTCTTATATATCGGTTAATGTTTATATATGTTATGTCTTATCTTCTCAATACCTGACCTTTCGTCAGGAAAATATTTCTTGATTGTATCTTTTGTATTAAATCGTTTACAAGGTGTTACATTGCTTTTTCAGATGTGTACTTGTGCGACTTAAAACGCACAAGACACATGTATCTCCCTAACGTGTTTAACTGAATCCGCTTGTCGCATGGCTCAACCAAGAGACGCCAGTCTCTTGGTGGTGTGAGGGAACTCAGGCTGTAAAACTGAATTGTCTCCTACTCTGAGGTCTTGCAAATACTCATATAAGCTCGTCACTTCAGTGAACAATCTTTCGCGGTCACACAATGTTCCCGGTGTAACTGTTACTAAGGGTTATATATATATATACAGGGTGTTTCAGCGAACACTTTCAAAAATTCTTAAAGGTTGCCTGTGCCGGTCTACTCGAAGAGGCGGACATTACTTGCACAAGAAATTGAAATGCATAATCGAATAATTCACACAAATTCACTAATTAAGTTTTTAACTAATTGCCTGATGGCCCGTATTGCAATTTACAAATTGTAGCCGTGGAGTTCGCAAGGCGATCCGCCTTGCGAACTCCACACTTGGAACGAATTCCACACTTGGAACAAATTCTCGGGATGACACCAGTGTCGAGATATTAATTGCCGAACTTTGCGGAGAAATGCATTGGCGTTTGGCATATATATATATATATATATATATATATATATATATATGCATACATGGGTGTGGTTCGGACAGCTGGTCAGCCCCCCCCCCCCCCCCCCCCCTGGTAAAATGAAAACTTTCCGTCTATGCTGCAGTCTGCAAACTGCAGTCTCCGGCGCCAGGGCGCGACTTGTAGCGTGGCAGGACTTGGCAGCGGGCTAGTCGGTAAACCGTGAGTATAGAGATGAAGCGCGAATTTTCCGCAGGGGACAGCGAATCAGACACAGGCAAGCGCTAACTTTCAACTAATTTATTCGGGGAAGTGAAACGTATGTATACACTGTTTGCAGCTTGGACTGCGCTGCGAGATTGTTGCGAAACGGTGTACGAGTGGTGACTGCGTCCCTGCCACGTCAGCGCGCCTATTAAATGGTTTCACGCCTCACCGAGCGACGGAGCAACAGGCCGCGAGGCTCGACACGTTGTTTGCCTCTGAGACAGCGTTCGTGTTTCACCGTTGCGATTGACGATGGCAGGAGGAGGAGAACGAATACGTCACGTGAACGTCGGGGACAAATCCGCGCATTAGTGCACGGGAAAAAAAAGAGAAATAAATATGGCGCAGAGCGCGCGGAAAAGTTCTGCACATACAGATTCGGGTACAAAAATTTTACGGGACACGGGTTCCACGACATATGTGAATTTTTGCTTGGTTAAGGCATGCCGCTCGTAATTTGAAGGGACGATGAATAAAAACCCTACACCAATTTAGACTGATAAAATATTACTTGAACACTGCCCTTTCGTCATTTTCGCGGTAAGTGTTTATTCTCAGCAAGAAAAATGAAGGTCAATCTTTCATTTATTGAAATTTCACGCCGAAACGTCAGCACAAGGTCGTTGGTTCGATCACGGCCACGGCGGCCGCACTTAGGCGAAGGCGAAATGCGGAAATGCTCGTGTTTTTAAATTTAGGAGCACGTTAAAGAGTCCCAGGTGGCGAAAATTAATCCGGAGTCCCCCACTACGGCGTGTCTGAAAATCAGATACCGGTATTGTGACGTAACATCCCGGAATTTAGTTCTAACATTAGTCAAACATTCCCCAGTGCACTCGTTTTAACACAAGTCGATCTGAGCTGTATTACCTTTTGTGTGAGAAGTGTTCAGTTCTAAGGATTGCAGAGTGTAAATTGTTTACTGCAGTCCTCTGCACACCTATTCAGTTTGTGTTGCTTCCGAGCTAGCGCAGCGTGCAAAGAAATGTGACAAAGAGAATGCACGAGAAACTGCTGCATTGCACTGCACACTGACACAGACTAGCGAGCTTCCGTTCGACACCTTCTGCTTGTACTGGAGAAACTTACGAATCTTAATATTTATTTATCACAACCGCAGCAACAACAAGCGCTTTACCCATGTCGTATAATATTTCTGTCCAGATATGGTCGCGCTGCGAGAATTCGCCACCATTTCATAAGTTTGACAGGAACCTGCATATTTAACAGTTTCCCATAGATTCATGCGTCACTTTCACGGGCTAAAGCCTGTATACAGTACTTTTAAAGATGCTGCGGAAGTCTTGTCATGCGTAGCAATGCCGTACGCGTACGTACGTTCGTCAAGGTTGGCTTCTCCAATACACACGTGAGCACGGGGAGAAGCCCAACGTGGTGGACTACAAATAAACCGATATTCTACGGAATACTTGGGGTTCGTGCACGTGCGTGCGTGTATGTGTGCGCGCGCACCAGAAAACATCAATGTGGGCATGGTAAGCAGTGATACAACCAAATGTATAAAAAGATGTCTATTTTCTGACAAGAATTATGAGAAGGCTGGCGTAAACATGTAGGCACACAGGAAAGCATTAGTGAAGTCCCAACTTGGCCCTTTTGAACATGAACGCAACGCGTTCAACCGGAAACTCTCATAAGGACATGCATGCGCTAAAATCTTACGCGAGGGCGGCTCAGCTTGCGCTGTGCGTCCACGTACAGAATGACAAAGTGCAGCTACTATACTTGCAGGGCAGTTAGTGGCCTGACAAATGGCCCGAGGAGGCAGCGTAAACATAGAGCGCGAGCGAAGTCAAACTTGCCTAAAAACTTCATTTACAGATCAAGAAAGCGAACTGCTGGTTCATTTTTTTTCGCGCCTCGTAGTGGCTACCCTCCGGATCATTAATGACCGCACATTGTCCCGTGTGCGTGCAGGAAAACGGCATCCCCGGCAACAACAACTTGGATTGCTCGAAACCCCGCATTCGCATCCACCGGCAGGCCATGAACCAAGAGGAGCTGGTCAAGAACTACGGCAACGACAGCTTGGACGCCTCCCTCGCCCAGAAGGTAAGGAAACGCATTGCGCGAATGCCGAAGTGTCGTGCGCAAGATGTTATCGTTAGTGTAGGTCTCTGATCACAGCAACCTTGCGTTAGTGTGCCAAGTTTTCCCATTTCTGTGTCGCCGTGAGTTTGACGTTAAGTGCTCCATTTTGATCTACGTGTAATTTTTTTTAGATTCTGCGCAGACAGATGAAATCACCGATACCGTGGCGCTGTAGCGTCAATTTGTAAGTCACCGGACAAGAAATTGATTTTGTGAACCTTAAGAAAAGTTGGCGTATAGTGTACAGCAGTAGCGCGCTGTATCATGATGGTGGGCGGACACGAAGGACCGAATCTGGGATCTGGATGGCAGACAATGAATGCATCATGTTGCGGGACGACACCATGTCGTGACAATCTATACAATACCCAAATTTGAAGAAAAAATACCTTTTTTTCAAACTCCTTGACAATACCCATGGTGGCCGGAACCCAACAGAGGATGGTTCCCTTTCGCTTGGAGCTTCTGAGAATAAACTGAAGAGAAACTGAAGAATAAACTGAAGAGACTCATTGCTTGTGGGTTCTAGCGACTGATGCGTGAGAATTTGTAACATCGGTCTATATAGACACGAGTTAAGAAGCAGAGGGATGGTGTAATTTTGCGTGTGATCCGACGTGGGATCTGTTGCACGATCAATGACATCCAACAAGTTTACCACAGGTTCCAGCAGCCAGAGCAGCAATCTTTAAAACGCGTCGCACGTCGTATTGGATGCCGTGTCTTCACCATATGTCCCCTATTACACGGTTAAAACATCGACGTCGCAACAGTATCCGCACAGTAGTTAATTCCTTACAGTTTCCTAACTTACGTTGGTAGCATTTCTGCCGTCATGGCATCTGGTCTTCTGGTGCGCCATCTGAATGTTCCCTGGATTGCTCGCCTATAGTTGTTGCCACACCGTAGACCGTACTTACAATACACAGGAGTAAGCACCTCTTTAGTGCCGTGAACCTTAGGTGATATTTTTTTTTTATGCGAAGCATTCTTTGGCTCATTCTTGGAACTTTGCGGTAGGTGGGTGAATTCCTGTCTCGCCTCACTTTAATATCAGTAAAATAATGTATGACCGATGTGGAAACCGAACATCTGCCGTCGAGCGCAGCAGCCGTGTGCTCTAAGCCACGATTGCACGCAGGCTCCCCTCGTTCCTAAGCCAGCCAGCTCTTTGAAACACTCGGCGCGTGCACCCCGTGCCATTTTTTTCGTCTGCTTTCCTTGTCACAGCTCGCGCATTTGAGGCGCCGTGTTAGATCACAATCTCCGGGACCGGCCCACTTTGCCCAGTACTTTACTGGTAGCAGCTTACGCTACGTAGAAACTGTGCGACGTTTTAAAGACTTCACGATCGCCCTAGTTAATCAAGTTCTAGCATTTCTGCGTTGGAGAAATAGTCATAGTCATATGTACAGCCGGCGACAAAATATTACGGACCATGAAATCTGAGAAAAAGCTGAATATCTGCACAGCCTCACAACGCAACCTGGTATTTGCATTTCGGGGCTCGAGTAGAATATGCCAGCAACATCTTCGTATACAGTTTTACTGACTACTGCTACAGGCTGCTCGGGAATTGAACGTTTTCTGAAATCCCGTAGTCCGTAAACTTTTGTCGCCGAGTATGTAACGCGTAGTGGCGGATGCTTCGCAATCCGTGTTTCTCTCTCTTGCTCTTGTTCACTGTGTAGAACACAACAATCGTAGGATAGCGCCGAACGGCCGGCGTATAAATTATCCCGTTGCCGTCACACGATCGTCTACAGTGTAGTTGTCGTCGCGCTGCTGTTGTCACGCACACGTACGCTCAAGACCCACGCACGCAACTACTCAATTTACAATAGCATGTCGGTCCACCTGGTATCATTTTTCGGAAATCGAAACTATGCTGGATAGTCGGGTATTTGCAAAATTCTTCGTAGATACCCAGTGCGTGGGATCTGCACAATTTTACCTTTTACTTTTTTTTTTGTTCTTACTATGCGGGTGCGTATTTTGTACCGATTCATTCGATTTTCCATTCTTTCCCCACCTTCGACATTGCTGGGGATGCCAACAAGTAGCCGTTATTTCCTAGGTCGGCCACTTGGTGAGATGAGTGACAAGAATGGAAACTGAAATGGATCGTTACAGAATAAAGCCCCTTCTGTAAGAATGCAAACTTAAATGGATCGTTACAGAAAAAGGCCCCTTCTGTAAGAATGCAAATTTAAATGGGTCGTTACAGAAAAGGCCCCTTCTTTAAGAATGCAAACTTAAATGGATCGTTACAGAATAAGGCCCCTTCTGTAAGAATGCAAACTTAAATGGATCGTTACAGAATAAGGCCCCTTCTGTAAGAATGCAAACTCAAATGAATCGTTACAAAACACAGTCCGCGCTCTGTTGTCAGTGGCGTTGGTTCCCGTAACGTGCACGTCACCGTCTGCCCGTTTGTGCATTGCCGCTTCTACCCGTGCAGGTGAAACGCAAGTTTCTCAGCTCCTGCACCTGCACACCCCTGAGCCTGCTGTACTCGCTGCTGCCCGTGCTACAGTGGCTACCGCGATACCGTGTGCGCGAACTTCTGGCCAAGGACGTGATGGCCGGCTTCACGGTCAGCATCATGCACATACCGCAAGGTACGAACCGTGCCAGCTTCGCCCTTTCTTTTGTGACTACGATGTGCCGCTGCTTGTTCTAAAAAAGGCAGTCACGTGGTTGCTTACTTCCTAAAATATATATATTGCTTGCTAATACCTAGTCCAGGTATACCAACAGGTAAGACGAAAACAGCCGCGGAATGAATTTCATGAAGACAATGATGACACGCGCGTAAATTTTTTTATAGTGGGACTCAGTGGCACAAGCCAAATCGCTAGTTACCGTTACTGGACGTTTGTGTGGAAAATTAGACCCGGTACTTCGAATCTTTCGGGCGTTTTCAGCCGATAGATCGACTTATTATGATTAATCACTGGATAAATAATAATTATTATAGTTACGCAGGAACTGGCGCGCTTGACATGACACATCAGTTTGCAATTACTGCAGATTACGGGGCCAGGTGACAGAAAAATAATACGAAGACGATATAGTTTCGTCATAAAGAACGGGTATAGCTATGTACAGCATTTTAAGAGCGGACAAGTTAGTTATAGAAGATGTGAAAAACCTATGGTACAAAACAAAGGAATAAAAATGCGTTGCGTGGAAAAATATCATTGATGCGTAATAATTTAAATCTGCTGTAGAAACGATATATACCGAAACACACAAAAAAAATTACAGCAGCGTAGAAACATTGACCAAATCTGTCACTCAATGCAAGTCGTATGGACAGCAACACGACAACAACAGCTACGATAATCAACGAATCAGTCAAGTGATTAAATTATAGGGCCCAGGAACAGCTACTTCATACTGCTGCGCTTAAAAAGTAACGCGCAAGGCAAAACGTGCAGAGAAGACTAACGTGGCAGACAAAAGCAATGCGAGACAGGGTAACAGAAAACAAGGAGGAGGCCGTAACAGGGAGCCAATCATATGACATCACTCAAATGCGATCCAGGAGGTTGCAGGTAAGCGCTGCTCTTTCTCGGGTAGATTGGAAAGAGCCCAAATCCGATCATTCACTAACTTCATTTAACTAGCTGGCTGTTGAACGGTTTCGGAAACAACAAATTAATTATTTGTTTCACGATTGGCGAACTCGCCCGTAGATTGATCAGGCACTTGTTCCGTGCCTGTTCATTCTGCCAACGGAGCAATTGAACGACGTCCTACCGACAGGGCTTGCGTACGGCGTGCTTGCCGCTGCTGGAGCCATCAACGGTCTGTACGTGTCTGCCTTCCCGGCTATCATCTACTTCTTCATGGGGACCTCGAGGCACGTCTCAGTCGGTAAGCACCTGATTTACTTTCAATAACGCCGATAGATCACACTTTATGTGCGAAAAGGTCAACTGCAACGGAATTTCCGGCCTAGTATAAGAGCCCAGTTTCAGATGGGGTAGTACCTCTACCGAACGCGTGGAACGGGTTCTCGTTGTGGGCTTTTCGTCTAACTGTATCCCTATGACACGTGTTCTAACTCGGCAGAATACCGTGCATGTTCAAACTGATATATCTGACTGACGTTTTTGCCCTTTGACTGATTATGCCTGCATGTTTAAGTTGAGATTATAGGTTACGCTTTTTCCCGTTTTGCATTTTATAGTGAGCACTTTCCGAAATCTATCAATCAATCAGCCTATCAATCAATCAACCTGCAGTCAATCAATCAATGGATGAAAAGCTGCCGTGCGAAATTTTCATTTGAAATACGGTTGTACGGGTCTCAAAAGCTTTCAAATATATATGTTTTGATGCCAAAATTGAAAAAAAAAAATAAAGAACGCCGCCATTACCGCTCGCCAGGACTGACGCGTGACCCAGAATGTCAAGAACCAGCCCGGCCTCTTGGCATGGCCTCTGAGACTAGCAGCGCCCGCTGCGCGCTGAAAAATCTCGGAACCGACGTTCTGGGATTTTCGTCATATGCGCCAACTACCAGGCGCACGCGACCAGTCCAGTAATGTCCAGCGTATCATACATGCTGCGCTGAGGTTGATACATCGAAATTTTTATTTAGGCAGGGGAAGCCTAACACACAACCTGTAGTAACGCTGGAGCGAGTTTTCAGTTGTAGATAGTCCATCAAACCGATCTCTAATTAACTACTATACTAAGCTTTAACCCATGTAACATTTTATTTCTTGTTTCTTTTTGGTACAAACGTACTCTTCTTGCCCAGAAATGAAGGCGAACAAGTCGTCTAATTTTCCTTTGTGGAACTGTATTTTGGCAATGCAGGGTTGGTGAATGCTATTTATTTAAAGTCTACCAATAAGAAAAAAAAAACATTACCGTCTAGCAGCCCTGCAGCTCTACCAAGATTGCTTCAGTAGTATGTACTATCCATTTATAATCAATTTAGCCAAAACTAGAGTTCGTTGGAGTTCACGTTAAGTGTGCTTGAGTATTTTATTATCCGATTTGCATAAGCGATGTCTGTTGTGCACGTAATCAGGCAGTCGAGCAATATACAGAAAGAGAGGATAACAACGCAATGTGAAAGACTTCATTTTGCCGATATCAAGGCGCGGAAGTACATATATTTTTCTTTGTTTCGATGTGCGGCAGGTAGTCTAAGCCGTGCTGGTGTGTAAAAAAAAGAGCCATATAATTTGAAAGTATTCATTAAATATATTGAATGTGTCCTCCTGTGAACAAAGAAAAGTGTATACTCGAGTCTCCACTTACGTAATGCTTTCGCGCCTTCAAGGAGGATTGAGTGAGCAGAAATTAAATTAAGTATAGACCAGTTATAACGTAACCGCTTATAGTGCAGGACCGGATATAGTACGGTCTTTTCAGACTCCCGTTAATTTTCCCATAGCACACCATGTATACGCATATCGCTTACGGTGCAGCCGCGTGAGACGAAATACCGGTTATAATGCGGCTTCCGCGGGAAAATCTCGCCGACAAGGGCGGTAGCGAGCACGCTTCTCAACGAAGTGCGCCCACCGATGGGAGAGGAGATCAACGAGGGCGATGCGGAGGAGGAGCATGAGACGTGGAGCATGAGTCCAAGGGCGATAAAATCGTCGCCGCGCGCCGTATGTGCGAGTGAAAGAGGGGGGACGCGCGCCTTCACGGAGAGCGAACGCACAGCGGAGAGCAAACGCGACTTCCTTGGACTTCCTTGGCGTGACACGGCCGGGCTCGACTGGCGCGCACGCTCGCTTCTTAAAGAAGCATCTACTCAGCCAACAAATGCGTTCGCGCCTGTGCCGGCTGTCGGTGTTATCGCGTGCACCGTATCGTGAAAGCGATCACCACACGGCTCTGACCTTTGTATGCACTGTGCTTACGCAGCTCAGTTTCCGTTGAAGCGATAGACCGCACGAACCTTCTCTCGCTGCTGCGGCCGCGTTTCCCCACGCCCGCGTTTTGACAGTGGTTGTCTGCGGTCATCGAGCCTATTCATGTTTGCTTGTGCGCGTTGACACCACGCTTGTTAATTCATTTAGTAAGCGAATGTGTCAAGTTTATGCAGCCGAAAGAACTACTATCCCTACTCCTTATAGCTCTCTACTAATTTGCAATCGCAATTGATGCTTCGCCTTTCGGGCGAGACTGACACTTTTTTTTAAATTAGTATACTTCGTCTGCCTCATGCGAATATCGTGGGTACTTGGACATTAACCTTTCAACGTTCGTAAATTTAAATGGATGCAAAACTCCCAGTCGCACGCTTCCATTCTCGGATACACGCGGCTGCTTGGTCTAGATGTTTTGCATACGTGCAGGGCTTGAAAATCGTTGTTTTGGTTATAGTGCGGTACCGCTTATAGTGCAGATATTCACGACTCCGGCGACTTACGTTATAAGCGGTCTACACTTACGTTGCTCCCAGAACACGTCAGTCGCCTAGTTCGACAGTAGTGGCTGCTTGCTCATTTGCACAATGTAGTCTGGCAAGCTTGACGGCGATAGCTTATATTAAAGGGTCCCTGAAACGGTTTGGACTAATTTTGTAGATGTGTAAGATACAGCTACAGTAAAACATTCGCGTCACAATTTAAGAGAAGTGTCTCATATAAGAGAACTACGGACGATTACAAGTTGCCCTCCTCCCTAGCCATGCATTTCCTCCTCAAATCGTTCGCCAAGTGATCGGGGCTAAGCTCCGCCTTCGCTGGCTCTACGTCATGTTGTGACGTACGTTGTCGTCTACTTCCGGTTGTCTTGGAGCCAGCACGCGAAGGCTCTCCAACCTCTCCGCTAGCCGCCCGGCCGTCGATCCCCTGCGAGAGCGATCAAGCAGCGTGCGTTGCGCGCGTTCTGTCGCAGCGCCGAGCGTGTCCGGTATTCCGGTAACCACAGGCGGGGTGGGTGTTTTGACGGATAGCCAGAGGCGTAAACTAAAGCCCCTCCATACCGCTGTGATAATGGAGCTTCGAAGACGTACTGTACGTGACCGGCCTGATCGGCATGCACGGTCCAGCCATCTGGTGGCGCAGAGCTCAAACAGCCAAATACAGATCTAATATTCCTGTAACCTGTAACCTGTAAAACATTTGAAACATATAAAAAATGTCACAGTTTTGCCCTAAGGGCGAAGCAATGAATGCGATAGCAACACAGCAATGTCATACGAAGTAAGGTGAGCGGCTTTGGTAGCAATATGAATTGTAGTAAACATGAGCTGATTAAGTAAGCAGGTGTGCTGCGGCGTAAGTAGACCGACATGAAGAGAGACTCGATGACCACGAGAAGGCGCGTGTGAAACGGTGGTGTTGATGAGAAGCGCTTCCCGTGGGCAGCGCGTGCGAAGGGACACACCTGTAGCGCTGCACTGCCGATCCGGGCAGCATTGCTTGTGTAGCGTGCGTTGGAAAATGTGGCCCGGCTATTACTAACTGAATGAACAAGCGTGGTGTGAGCGCGCACAAACAAACATGAAAGATCACACTGAATGACTGCAGACAACGACTGTCAAAACGCTGGCAGCAAGCGCATACGTCGCAGCGGGCGAAGGTACGTGCGGTCTATCGCTTCAACGGAAACTGAGCGGCGAATGCACAGCGCATACAAAGGTCAGAGCCGCGTGGAGATAAGAGACGGTGCGGGTGAGCGACGAGCGCGGTTGTTGGCAGAGTAGAAGTGCCCCCCCCCCCCCCCCCCCCGCTCCCTCCGGCGCTGGCTTCCCGCTTCCTTGCTTGCGCATGGGAGATTGAGTGCGTTCGCTCTCCGTGATAGCGCGCGTCCCCGCACGCTTCCGCTCGGGCATACGGCGCGCGGCGAAGATTTTATCTATACGGAACCTCACGGTGACGGCAGAAATCCGGTTGAAGTGTCCATATAATTGCTATCGCAATAAAAGACAACGTGTTCAAGATTACGCTCCTGCCAAAAATTTGAGCCAGTAGCAAAGTAGAAAAAACTTGGTTACCGCTATATTAGCTGTGTCTTTCGTTGAGCTTTGTGCCACCAGGTGGCTGCACAGTGCAAGCAGTTCACGTTTGCCCCTCCGTTGATCACGTAAAACGTGGTAAAACGGCCAGTACACTTACGCTTGCGTTCTCCTGAATACCGGACAAGCTAAATTCTATTGTGGCAATGCTTCGACGTGAAGTGACGGCTGCAAACGCGTAGATGCTGGCGCCGTTTGGATACCGTCAGTCCGATGCGCTGCAGCCACTCCGCTCGTCTGCTGCCTTGCAGCGGGGCACGATGTCGCAGCTTGACATGTCGCCGATCGCTACGTTTGCAGCCCACAACGCAAGGGCGAACCATGATGCTCGCGAAAAGAAAGAACAAGACCAACACTGACCGCGCAGCTCTCGTCAACACGTAGCACGTTGTTAAAAGGCAGACGACACTTGCTGTGGGCGGAAGTGCTTTTTGTGTAGTGATACATGTCCTTGTGCATTCTCTTTCTGTTACTTTCGTTTTATAAAAACAAATTAACTAACATCTAAACTATTACGAACAACATTTGTTCACCATCATGTTGAAAAAATTATCGATGACGCGCCCTGGGCAGCCAATCGGATAGTTGGCCCAGTGACGTATTCTGGGCAAAGCACGTCATCTGGGCAAAAAAATCAGCCGTTTGGCGTGCTGCAATCGGTAGCGATGTACATTTTTAAAACCTTATAATAAATTACACGCTTTACGTGGAGCGCTTAGATGCGTCAATTAAGGATTAGAAGGACCTACTCTAATGACTCAGTACGTTTGTACACAATCGTCAAAATCGTTTCAGGGTCCCTTTAACGAATCAGAAAACACTTGTGTCACAGCTTTAAGGAAGGTTCAACAGCCGCGGCTAATGCGTGATCCTCGATTTAATTGTAAACCAAGTAGTTTTATTTTTACGCGTCAATCCGGCACTTCGCAGGCACGTTCGCCGTCGTGAGCCTTCTGTCGGCGTCGGCCGTCGTTGAAATGAATGCCGTCATACCTGGGGAGAACACCGAAGCGACGGCCTCGAACGCGACGCAAGCCGGTGTCTCGGTCAAAACTCCCGGTCTGGACTTCATCGGCGACGAAGTTCCTCCGACGAACATGGAAGTCCTAGGTGCTCTGGCTGTGGTTGTCGGCGTAGTGCAGGTTGGTCCCTACGTTAATTTTTTACTATTTGTTTGCCGTCCTCGTTCATTTTTTAACCTCCTCCACATTAATGGGGACGAGGATCTTCATGTCCTTAACAACTTGTCATAACTTAACGTAAAATATTTAGTCTAATGTTCAGTCGACCGCAAAAGTCTGTGACATGGCATTTACGAAAAAACTGATTTCAAGTCTTTATAGAAGCTTTTGCGACCTATACAATGATCCATTAAATTGCAAGCGCCGTGCTGAAATTCACATTTGCCGTGGAACCGGGCTGCTGCAAACTTCTTGCGGCCGTTTGTACGTGCCTTAACGTTACCGTGATCAATAAACATAGACACCTAAACTGAACATAGCTTTTTTTGTTATTATTAACATTGTAGATAACTGAAAAAGTGAAAAATCCAGGAATTAACCGCGAGAAAGTGGAAGCGCGATCCATTGTTCTTCAACAACAGATGCTTAACAAGTGTTTACAAGTCGACAAGTGCTTGCGCGGCCGTGTTGTCTTGCGAGATGTTCCCGAGTTAATTGTGTTTGACGTGCCTGTGTGGCCACACCACGACATCACAGATTGTTTTGTCTAAAGAAAGCGATGTCCCGCTAACCCTTTGACGTGAGTGGATGTTCTTGTTCGTGAGGTCGAGCGCTGTAGATCTAGCGTCGCAGTTGGCAGACTTGCCAGTGTCGATATGCTTGCTTGCTCCTTCGTTAAGCGAACTTTAAGTTATCCTTGAACGATTAACCCAGTGTTGAATAGTGCACCTATAGGCATGACGCCACTCACCATTATCAGTCCCCAGCGTGACACGGTTGTTGGCGCCTGTCGTTGAAATATACGCAGCTGCTGATGGGCATGCTCCACCTGGGCATCCTGTCCATCTTCATGTCCGAGCCCATGGTGTCCGGCTTCACGACGGGCGCAGCCGTCCAGGTCGTGGTGTCCCAGACCAAGGGGCTCTTCGACATCCGCGTGCGTCGTTACAGCGGAATATTCCAGTGCGTCTACGTGAGTGCAGTTGCCTCTCGGCGAAGCTATACCGGTTGTGACCTTTGGGCCACGCAGTCAATGAAGTTGGAGTTTTAGCTCGTCCGGTATTCGAGTAAACGCAGGCGGACTTGGCGTTTTACTGGAGGGGCGGAGGCGTAGACGTGAGCGTCCTGCATGGTGCAGCCACCTGGTGGCGCAGAGCTCAGTCATACAAACGCAGAGCTAATATTACAGTAACCAAGTGTGTTCTACTTCGCTGCTGGTGTAAATTTTCGGCAGTGGCATAATCGTGTTGCTGGCGAAAATTTACAACAGGAGCAGCCGGGACCAACGTGAGCAGCCCGGTTGGTGGCACCGCTTCGTGGCGCAGAGCTCAACCAGACAAATGCAAAGCTAATATTGCAGTAACCAAGTGTATTCTACTTCGCTGCTGGTGTAAATTTTCGGCAGTGGCGTAATCGTGTTGCTGCCGAAAATTTACACCAGGAGCATCCGGGAGCAACGTGAGCGGCCCAGTTGGTGGCACCGCCTCGTGGCGCAGAGCTCAACCAGAGAAATGCAAAGCTAATATTGCAGTAACCAAGTGTATTCTACTTCGTTGCTTGTGTAAATTTTCGTCAATGGCGTAATCGTGTTGCTGTCAAAAATTTACACCAGGAGCAGCCGAGAGCAACGTGAGCAGCCTGTGACACCGCCTTGTGGCGCAGAGCTCAACCAGACAAATGCATAGCTAATATTGCAGTAACCAAGTGTATTCTACTTCGCTGCTGGTGTAAATTTTCGGGAGCCTTCCCATCATATCGTTCCGCCGTGCTTCTCACGGAATCCGATCTCTGACGACCGTGCTGCAGGTGATCCGCGACGTGATCCAGAACCTGCACCAGACCAACCTGGTCACCCTCGCCCTATCGCTGACGACCATGGTGGTGTGCGCTGTGGTGCACGAGTGTGTCAACGCCCGCTACAAGGCCAAGCTCAAGATGCCCGTACCTATCGACCTTCTTGTGGTGAGCACTGCCCCCATGCTTGAGAGCGTGGATCACTCTCGGCCCACTTGTAGGCTCGATCAGACTGGTGTCCGAGAATAGGGCAACGGGAACTTTGCCTATGGCAAGCCCTTCGGATCAGCCCGGCCTGCCCCTGCGAAAATTCGCTTCACCAATCGGTTTGCAGGCGTTTTATGCAACCTGTCTAAGTGTGTTCGAAGACAACTTAGGTGTGGTATGCATATATTGTATAGTCATGTATGCCTCTGAAGCTCTGTAAATGAAGAAGGCTGGCTAAGTTGGATTTTGATAACTGATGATCAAAATCCAACTTAGCCAGCTTTCTGCCATAAATTCTGTATGCACTATGTGGGCTGCAAGTCTACATGGACAGCAGCCTGCCAGTTTCCGACCTCACGCCTTTAGTCGAACATGTTATAGAATGTGTGTAGGTAATTGGTGGATTAAAGGAAAATTGTGCAGCGAAACGATGCAATTTAAACCCTGACTACAGATAGCGCCCGCCACCATAGCGAAATGTTTTGCCTATAAGAGGAAGTTTTATAATGCGCCCGTCATTGCGCTTGTGGACTTTATCGCTGCCCAAAAAGCTCTGATAGCTTTTGAAAAGCACTTCTGCTGTAATTATACATGCTTGAAAATAAAACATATAGTGTAAAGTAATGGTTAACTTCACACAAAGTTTGTGTTTTCTTTTTTTTTTTGAGTAAGCTCTAAATCAAACCTCTTAAACATTTTCACGAACCACCCGATCTGACATCCTTTTTGTAGGCTTTACCACAATAATCTTGCGTACACCGGTAATCGCATTGCCGGTGCTGGTACAGTGACATTTTATCGCTGAGACATTGCTGTCAAGACAGGACAATGGGTGGTGAAAGTGCTTTGCCATGTATTTTCGCAACGTGTGCTGAAGCAGCGACCAAGTATTGAAAATGGGGTTTGCTTTCTTGCGGCACAGCATGTAGTCGCCATCTACGCTAAACTGAATAGTCTCCCTGATTGTTCTTTCTTTCCAGATAATTGCCGCTACAGCAATCAGTTATTTCTTCGAGTTCAATGCGGCGTACGGAGTACGAGTTATAGGATTTGTACCTACGGGGTAGGTACCTGTTTTGTTTTTGTTTCTTTCATCTCCTTCCTAACTCCTATAGCCTGAATATTTTACCTGGAGAAAAACAATCGAATAGCAGTTAAAAATACCGGTACACGTGGTAAAAATATCCAATATTACTCTCTGATCATTTGCTACCCCGAGTGATATTTGTAGACTCACTTGTAAGAAAACTGAAACGGGCATCTAGCACAAAACGATGCCTTTATATTCATATGTTTTCACGCTGAACACAACGCCGACTTGGTAGGTGAACCATCTTGCATCTTAGGGAAGTTTGTAAAGCAGATGGTATTGCAGAGATGGTGACTTCAATTTATGCACCTAAATGAATGCAGCCACACCAGTGTCTTGGCGTGTTCATCCTCGTTGGAAGCACCATGCGCAAAGCACTGTTTTCAGAGTCGAAAATGGCGACACCACTGGCACGTTTTTAGCTGGATGCCCACACATGTCGTGATAATTAAGATTTCGATCGCTTAGGCGGTCCCGCTTGGAATTATTAGCTTATATTCGGTGTGTCGCGAACTCGCGACAACAGCGTAGAAGACGTTAAACACGCTCCACATAACAGAAGCCGTATTTCGGTGATGGTCGCCTTCGACGTCCCTCTCGCTTTTAAGCAAAGGACGTTGAGCGTGTCACCCGACTGTGACGTCGTTGAGTAGAAACCGCAATCGCTAAACACCTGTTCTGCCTGTCAATGCACTCGACAGCGACCTCACACGTGAAAACAGTCACATAAAGTATCGCCATCGACAAAATTGTTTTCGCGTTTCCATTTTCATTGCATCATCCAGTCCCCGTATCCTTGAGTCCGTGTTCCCGAAATCGATGGTTCCAATATCCGCCGGGAGAATCGCTAAACCAGGCTGTCATTCTTGGCTGAAAAGCATCATGCAGTGTTGTGTCGATCGAAGCGACACTACACGGCCTTATACTGCGGCTATTTGGAGAATTCAAGGGCGCGATCTTGTACGCGTTCCAAAATGGAACGGAGGCGTTCCGTTCCATCGAGCCGCACACGATTGGCCAATTTCAACCGCGACGTTCAAATTGACCAATCGTGTGCGGCTCGATGGAATGGAACACCTCCGTTCCATTTTGGAACGCGTACAAGATCGTGCCCCAAATATATACAACACGAATCTTGCAGTTGGTACCTTTGTCTTAGTGGATGAGTGATAGCAGGGAACCGTTCTCCTGTAATACGGCTTGCATGAAACTGTTTTGAGCGCAGAAACGGTACGACGTGTGCAATTTTAGTCGCAGAGGCGTGTGCGCGGCACAGAAATGAAAATACAGTGCATTTCTCCTGGTCGCGTAACAAAATTCTCGGACTGCCACTCTTTTGAACGCACTCTGTTTTGAGCTTCTGACATGTCGTTGGTGGGCGAACTTCCTCGAAAAGTGTAAACAATCCGGGTAAGAAGTTCCGTGCTGATAAAACCATTCAGCGCGCGTCCAGGAGTTTTTCATTATATTCGATTTCTGGTATTGGCTTCTCTTTCCTTCTCATAATTAACCCTTTTCTTCCTCTGCTTAATTTTTTGCAGGTTCCCCACGCCTTCGGTGCCTCGCGCCGATCTCATGGTGAAGCTTTTCCTTAACGGATTCGTGATCGCCATCGTTTCCTTCACCATCGCCCTGTCCATGGCCAAGCTTTTCGCCAAGAGACATCACTACCAGATAGACCCCAACCAGGTTAGGACATCCGCAGGTTTCGGGCGCTCGTTGCTGATCGAACAGTAGCTTACATGTGTGGAACTGCGCTGTGCCATGACACGTCTGGAGCGCGCATCTTGCGTTTCGAACTCCAAACGCAAGATGCGTGCTCCAGGCCGGCCGTGGCTGCGCTGTCTCACTCGTTGGCGCCCTTTCTCAGTGTTTGAACTTGTCGGTAACCACTGCCTGATGGCTCATAAGTCGCTGTAAGGCTTTGTTCTTCGGTGTAGCGCCGTGTGTCCTGTTTATGATCGCTGCGGCTGCATCCTGTTCAGGTTCAGAATGCTAATAGTGCCCACGTACTCACAAACGCCCGCACACAGTACGCCCGTTTCTCACAGCTTAGTGTGAAACAAGCGGTAGAAATTATTCCCGAGCCCCTCGCCATGGCATCTGTAATAAAGAAACGGCTGCTTTAGGTGTAAAGTGGCACAAGTTGTTGTTCTTCAGCCTGTCAAAAGCGATGCGGGATATTTCGTGAACACCGTGTTGTTAACGAAGTCGGTGGAAGTCACCATACCTGCCAACTCTTCCGAATGTTTTGTGAAGATAATGAATTTGGGCTCGTTCTACGATTTTAAATTTTGCATCACGTTTTACGAAAAAGAAAATTTGTTGGTGAAAAATGTTTTAGCCTATACCCGCCGTGGTTGCTTAGTGGCTATGGTGTTGGGCTGCTAAGCACGAGGTCGCGGGATCGAATCCCGGTTAAAGCACTGCACGGGCTCGGGCTTACCCGAAAGGCCGGGCCGGGTAGGGCAGTTTTTTCACGGGCTCGGGCATGGCATGTGCTTTTTCACCCGGGCCCGGGCCGGGCTCGGACTTTCTGGTGGCGTGCATGTAACGTGCGGCGAGTTATCCTCGTGCGTCTCGACTCTGAAAAACCTGTTGCCCCGGCGCAGCTGGAAACTAGCAGTGCTACTCCTGCGTACTTCCTTTTTCTTCTTCCATGATATTTTGCGCTGTTTGAACAAAATGTAAAAGTCCAGAAACACCAAAGTTGCCTCATACCAAAGGATACCGTTGTATTCCTTACCTAAATCAATGTAATTAATGCTTTCAGCGCGGTGGAAGCGCGTTCGCGTCTTGCTGCTTCTTCAAAGGCGAATTGGTAAAACGGTGCCTGGTAAGATAAGATAACGTGGCTGAAATATGGCACTGCATCCATCCATGATTGCACGCATGTTCTCAACCGGCCGCCTAGCAGCAGCGCATTACGCTGCACCATGGAGGACCGAGAAGCTTTCTTTCTCCATTGACTCCATCCATGCTCTGCGCGCTCACGACCGGTCGTGGCTGCGCTTCGGCTATAGTGTACTAGAATACGGTTGAGTGGAATGAGCGGCTGGGGCGGCGTTTGCTTTGCAGTGAGGCGCCCGACGGGGAAAAATACTGTGGCGGCGCTGCGATTGAAGTGGATTGGGCTGCATCAAGGTCGCACCGTTGGAAACTGCTGGCGATACTGCTAGGCAGGGTCATTCGTACTACTTCGTGCGCTGGTATTTGCGTTCAGACCGCTCAAATGGTGTTCATAATTGCTTATGACATGTATTTATGCCTTAAGAATACATTCCTTTCATTCTCTTCTTTATTTTATTTTTTTAATGCCGCTCGGTGATCTTTTTCAGTCTCAGGCGGGCTCGGGCCGAGCTTGGGCCTAAGGTAAAGGGGTGGCGGGCCAGGCTGGGCGGGTAACGTAAATTATTTCCGGGCCCAGCCCGGGCCCGGGTCTCGCCATAAAACTTTTGGTCGGGCTTGGGCGGGCAGCCCAAAATTTAAAAAAAAATCACCGCATATCCACGAAGGGAATGATGATGAGTGGGCGAAGCACCGGGGGATCATTCGGGTAAACCACAGCTACGGACGAGAGAGAAAGAGAGGGCGCGTCGGGAACGAGAGAGAAAGAGAGCGCGCGTCGGGAACGAACGCCGTTGTGCAATGCAGCGCCCCTAGCTACGGACGAGAAAGAGAGCGCGTCGGGAACGAACGCCCTTGTGCACCGCAGCGCCCCTAGCTACGGACGAGAAAGAGAGTGCGCGTTGGGAACGAGAGAAAGAGCGCGCGCGTCGGGACCGAATGCCCTTGTGCACCGCAGCGCCCCTAGCTACGGACGAGAGAGAAAAACGCCGGAAGCGGAACCGGAAGTGGAAGCGAAACCGGAAGTGGAAACGGAAGCGGAAGTCGGCGGGAAGCGGCGGCAGAACGCCGGAATCGTTCTCTACCTGAGGTTGGTGGCGCCGATGCTCGGTTCAAGCGCGAGCTTCGCGAGCCCTCAGCTGCGGGTCCACTTGCCGGCGTTGCCGTACTGCTGCAGCTTTGCGAGCCCCAAGGAGTATTTTTTAAAAATGCATTTTTTAAAAATCCTCCTTGGCGAGCCCTTGGGTCCGGGTACGCATGGCGGCGTTGCCGTGCTGCTGCAGCTTCGCGAACCCTCAGTTCTGGATCCGCTTGCCGGCGTTGCTGTTTTGCTGCAGCTTCCCGTGCCCTAGACTCCGGGTCCGCTTGTTGTCTGCGTCACCGTGCTGCAGCAGCTTTGCGAGCCCTCGACTCCGCTTGCAGTTGAGCCGCCACTCTCGCCTTTTCATCCATAGCGGGCGCGCCGTTATCAGAAGCGACAGTTATCATCCATAGCTGAAGAGAGAAAGCACGCGTCGGGAACGAACGCCCTTGTGCACCGCAGCACCCCTAGCGGTCTCAATGCAAACCAAAGCTACGGACAACCGACGACGACGAGGGACAAAGCTCGGCCCTAAGGTTTTTCGCCCCTAAAACGGGCCCGGGCCAGGCCTGGGCTGGAAAAATCGGCCCGTGCAGTGCTCTAATCTCGGCCACGGCGGCCGCATTTGGATGGGAACGAAATGCGAAAACACCTGTGTACTTAGATTTAGGTGCACGTTAAAGAACCGCAGGTGGTCTAAATTACATCGGAGTCCCCCACTACGGCGTGCCTCATAATCAGATCGTGGTTTTGGCACGTAAAACCCCATAATTAAATTTTTAACCTATAGGTGTTGACGGATGGGGTGACGCAACATTACAAAAAAGTCACGAAAAAAAAGAATTATGTGGTACTTGCGCCGCGTCCTCAAATAATTCTGGAGTTTTACATGCCAAAACCACGATCTCATTATCAGGCTAGCCGTAGTGGAGGACTCCGGATTAATTTCGACCACCTCGGGTCCATTATTGTGCACCCAATGCGCGGTACATGGGCGCTTCTTTTGCACTTCGCCCCCGTCGAAATGCGGCCGCCATAACCGAGGATTCGATCCCGCCACCTTGCGCTTATAGCAGCGCGACACCAGTGCAAGACGTCACATATTGGCACTTGCGTTGAGCAAGTTTTGTAGCGTGAGCTACACTGGCCTAGCCAAGCCCGTTTCGCGCGGCACATCAAGAGCCGTGCTGCGCATGCGCAAGGACCAGTGATGTCACACGGCTTGCGCACCGGAGCCACCGGAGCCGGCACCTCTCGCGCACTCCGCCGCCGCCGCGCGCGACTCACCGCCGCCGGTCTGCGCATTCCAGAGGAGTGACGTCGTAGCCGTGGTAGACGCACTGGCGCAGGCGCGCGCTTGCTGTGCAGTCGCCGTCTGACACTGCGCTGGAGCCGCTGCGCTTCTGACTGGCGTTTGCCAGTGTGGTATAGCCATGGAGAAGGAGAGCGCAAATGCTGCTCAACAGCGCAGAAGAACGGAGAAGCTTGACTCATCGGATCCCGAAGTAGTTGCCTGGCAATTAGCGGTTGAGCGTAGGAGGAATGAATACATGTGCCACATAATACGTATACCGAGTGTGTGTCATTGGAGCAGCAGTAAGCATGACAATCAAGCTAATGCTTGACAATCTAGACAACCAGGAAAGCTAAGAATAATCAGCTGAACCTTTGCTAACGCTACGTATATCCTGGCATAGCCGAGCTAAGCCACTGCAACTTTTTTTTGTGTGTGTTTAAATCCTGAAGCATGGCGAAATCGGTAGCAGCAAAGTCGCTGGAAAAATCAGTGCGATCTGGACAGTGTGATGGTTGTCCATTTCTGGTGTTGCTAGTTTGGTTGGTGCTTGTGTGCGGCGTCTGAAATAAAATAAACGATAAAGCGCATACGTAAGACTAAAAAGGGTGTGTGCTGAAGGCAAATTTTTAAAGAACTCAGCCGTTCTAATAATACGCACCACGTTTTTCCTTTCCTTAGTGGCTCTGCTTTTTATTATAGTTGTTTTTTATTGTCACACTCCACTTTCCTCGATTCCTTGCAGGAGCTGAACGCGCTAGGCGCGGCGAACGTGATCACGGCCTTCCTGGGCTGTTACCCCTGTGCCGTGTCCCTGTCGCGGAGCTCTGTTCAAGAGAAAGCTGGCGGTCAGACGCAGGTAAAGAGAGTCTGCGTGTGTGCTGTTGGGTTTGACAGCGTTTCAGAGCGCCAAGTGCCTTTAGGCCCTTCACACATTTACCATGATGTAAGCCTTATAAAGGCACACGTTTTCACATTCTAGCGCAATAACAGTTACGGTGCTTTTTTTTTTCAACTGAATGTGTTTCGTCCACCCATGTTAAGAAGAATGAATGTTTTATAGCCTACTGTTTTAACATATAAAAATGTAGTTTCGTCCGACAGGCGAAGCATTGATTGCGATAGCAAATTATTAGACAGCTATACGAATTAATACGAATAGTAGTTTTATCGGCCGTATAGGTTGTTGTAAACAGCCCCTTACTAACTAAATGAGCAAGCATGGTGTCACACGCATATAGGCAAATATGAACACATCTCACTCGATGACGCGGACACTCGCTATCAGGACGCTGACGTGATGAAGAGTGGCAGAAGCGGCGAGCAAATTGCCTTTCGGGCTGCCTCTCGCCTCAACGCGAACTGGGCGAACGAGAACACAGCGCGCACGAAGCCATCAGCCATCTCAGGTTGGCCAACGCTTGCACCCACCACAGATTGCTTCCAAGATAGAGCGCGCGCGGTTGCTCTCAGCTGCACCATGCACAGCCGCTGCCGAAGTAGAAGAGGGGAAGCGCGCTGTCCTGCCCCTCCCCCCCCCCCCCCTACTAGCGCGCACACATCTCCCTGCTACCCCCTCACTCTGCGCGCAGGAGAGGAGAGGACGGCGCGGATCTCCCCTCCTCCTTTTCGCGCGTGACATCAAGCCACCATCCTTCTCGGCTCACCATCGCACGCTTTCCCTCGCACCCATAGCATACGGCGCGCCGCCGCGATCTTATCGCACGTGGATTTTATACGGAACATCATGGCAACGACGACAGCGAATATTTGCCTCGAGGGTCCGTATAATTGCTATTGCTTTAAAAAAAGGGAAAAAAGAAGTTTGATGCGGTGGAGTGGTTTGCGCGATTGTTTCAAGCTGTTCATGGCTTCTATCATTTCAGATTTCAGCGTTGATAGCGTCGGGTATTCTTATCATCGTCATGGTGGCGGCTGGCCCGCTCTTCAGGACACTGCCGAACGTGAGTACATGCCCCCTAGCTATATCTGCGAAGGAATTTAGGCGTCTGTACTAACGTGGAGAAGGCAATAGAGCATGATTCGAGCGTAGAAGTATAACTTGCATGCATCACGGAGAAAAGGTAATGGAAACTATTTGCGTTAGAGGCATACAGTTCGGTCTCACTTGAGACCCGCATGCTTACTACTGCGCAAATAAACTTCATCCCGCCACCCCCGTCATCTGGTTAAAAACATATTCAATCAAGCCCAAGGACATTCAGTAGCTGGCGTAGAGGTACGATAATCTGCCACTTGAGTCAAAAAGCTTTGTTATTATTAATATTATTATTACATCAAGAGTTATCCTCTTGATAGATCATGTTATGGTAACGTCAGTGGCCAAAGGTCTTCTTTTTACATGCTAACTATAGCGGTGTCCCTCAAGGATCAGTATTAGGACCACACCTTTTTTTTAATCTTTGGTAATGACGATCTTATCGCTTTTTGAAACTCTTTTTTCCTTCCTTATGCCGATGACATTGAGATTTCAAAGAAAATTCACACTGTTGATGACTGTTGCACCTTGCAGTCGGACCTGTTTTCTTTTTCTAAATGGTGCGAATATAATAAACTCCGTGAATACTGGTGAGACCAACGTTGTAGCTTTCACGCGGAAAACAGTGAGCATTTCCTTTTCTTATTCTGTAGATTCTGTAAGGTCTGTGTAAGGTCTGTGTGTAGATTCTGTGGATTGTGTAAGGTCTGCGAAAGCAGTCATCTCGGTGTAAGTTTTGATACAACCGTACACTTTCCTGCTCGCTCTAAACGCATTGCAATGCGGGGTATGCGCTCTCCTGGCTCTGTTTGCCAACTATCGAGGGAATCCCCAAGTCTCCTACAGCGATCCGCAAGTTGTACACAACTGTCTGTCTTCCTCAACTCGAATATGCTTTGGTTGTCTGGAGTGGCTTTTCCAGATTCAACAGTGACATTATAGATCGTGTCCGGAAAACGTTTTATAGCGCAGCTCTTAGGCGCCCGTTCCTGCGGCATGCGTCGGCGTCGTAACCGAGTGAACGAGTGCAGCAGAGGAAAGAGCGAACGCGGGGGATGAAAACGGCGACAGCAAAGAGAGCGCCAGGAGGCAAGCGGGGGAGGAGGGTGCGGCGAAAGAGTGAGATGAAAAGCGTAGTGCCGCGCAAGGCGCGCACTGCGGCGACGATGGCTACGAGATGGCGCCAGAGTAGCGCGCATCGTCTGGAAGGTCTCTCTGCGGCGGCTGCTGTGAATCGCGCTCACGCGTCACCCACGAGCTGCTTCTCGCGATCTCCCGATTAGCGAGGCAGTTGCGCCACACTTCACTCCGTTTGCAACGTGCCGCACGAGACAGATTGTCTGCGCCAGCCAATATATCGCGAAATGAAAACACGTATAGAGCTGTGCTTAATTTCGCATTAGGGTGTATCGTAATCGTCAATGATTTTTTTTAAATTTAATTAGGAATTCAGTGTTAAAGGAAGGAAGAAAAATAATCCTAGTTACCAGTGTATATGTTTTATACATTATCACCGCTTTGCTAATTGGACCTTGTTCTAGCATTGCTAGGTTATTGTCATTACCCTTAGTTCGCTGCCGAGGTAGTCGCGCTGACCTTCTGTTTCTTTTCAAACTCCTTCACTGTATCCTCACCTGCACCGAACTCCACAATTGTATCATGTTGCGTATTCCGCGCAAGATCACCAGAGAACATAGACATTTCCATGTTCCTGCCTGTCATCACCAACACTCAACCGTCCACACAATACTGAGTCTTTATAACGCGTATTTTCATAATCTTGATATTTTTCATAACTCGCTGCCATCGTTCTTTTCCGAGCTTTCCCTTATTGTGTCATAGTTTCACGCATTGTTAAAGTGCCTCTCTCCTCCTTTTTTTCTTATTTGTAATTACCTTGCACTTTGTTGTATGTGCACTCCTCTTTTCATGATTGTCCTGTTTATTAATTGAGTGTGTGCGTGTTTCTTAATTATAATCCCGTGCAGTTTCTTTTTTTTTTGTTGGTTTTCGGTTTTTAATGTATGCGTGTACCAGCACTCAGACTTGAGCAGCACTCCGAGTTGCTCTTCCACACGGTAAATAAATATGGTCGATTGAGTCACTAATTGATTATTATTATTATTATTATTATTATTATTATTATTATTATTATTATTATTATTATTATTATTATTATTATTATTATTATTATTATTTCAATAAGCCAAACCCACACCATTTATACCCCCAATATAGTTGG
The DNA here is from genome assembly GCF_013339745.2 of Dermacentor silvarum. Lineage (NCBI taxonomy): Eukaryota > Metazoa > Arthropoda > Arachnida > Ixodida > Ixodidae > Dermacentor > Dermacentor silvarum. The sequence continues at coordinate 91,894,051 of NC_051161.1, forward strand.
GACCTTCCGTTAGACGAACTCATCGAGATTACTGTGTTGCCTTCATAGCTATGCGCTATACGAATTCACCTGGTGCTAGTGCACAGAATTCAGCTGCTTCTTTGATATTTCATGTTTTCAAAAATCTAAATGTTTTTATTTTATATGACAGTGCACTGTGTTAATGCTAATTATGCTCTCTTTACTGTTTTTGCTTTCAGTGCATCTTATCTGCAGTCATCATAGTAGCCCTTAAAGGGATGTTGTTTCAAGTTAAAGACTGCGTCAACACGTGGAAGGTGTCACGACTGGACGCAGTAAGCATTTATTCGAATCGTAATGAAGTGCAAAATATGGCTAGCATGTCGATTTTATACTAAGCTCATTCTAACTCCCGGTTACTTAAGTCGGACTCCTTGTTTCTTGTTCAAGCTCACCTGGATCATCACGTTCATGTCCGTCGTTTTACTTGATATCGACATCGGCATCGCCGCAGGCATCGGCTTCTCGGTCGTCACCGTCATTCTACGAACGCTGGTGTAAGTTCCTTGCTTTGAGCGTGCGCAATTCATTGATTGCGTAGCAGGTTGCCTAAATTTTGAGGCTGTCTTTTTCAGTGTATTCTTATGTGAAAGTTATCATAATTATGCCTTTGAATTCGCTTCCATTACTCCTTATGACCAGCGCATCGCCATATGCAATGCTGCACCTTATTGAAAGTACACATTTCCATGTACAAAGGCATCCGTCGTTATTTGTCTTATACTTATTTCAAATGTTGTCAAAAGACGTGACTTGGGTCGCTGAAAGTTTATTAAAATGTAATTTAATAAATGCCGTATTCATTCATTCTAAATACATTTCACTCCCCTATTCCCCGTCTTTTTCAGACCTCCATTTTCTTGCATGAATTGCTTTGTAGCTGCAAAATCAAGAAATAAGATGGAGTAGCAGATGGAGTAGCACAGTGCGGAATAATAGTTAAAAATAGAGATAAAGTGCCCCAAAAAGGCCAGACTTTCTGAGGCTAGCATGCGTTTTGCAAACAAAACTTGTTCGTTTACATTTGTTTGTTCGTTTTGTGCTTTAAGTTTCGAAGCCCCTTAGAAATTTTGGCTAACCGTGTTTCTTTGGTTAGTCGAATCACTGTAATATTTCTTATACAAGAAAGCAGAGCAGAAGCAGGAGGAAAAACCTCATGGAGGCTCATGCCTCGAAGTAGAGGCATGATAACTGATAACTAGCATGATAACTAACAACTGCGATAAAGAGCAGGAAATTGCTAGGACTTCATACTGTGCAGTAAGCCCAATGTGCAAAATGTTTACACGCAACAAATTAAAAAATAAACCACTCATTATATTAAGTAATTTTTTCGAACACAAGAAAGGTATTCTGGAAATCGGTAAGTTGAACTCGGTGATTTAACAGTTCACGAAATAAGCTGGTCTTATGTGTGTTTTGAACGGTGCTTGAATCTCATTTTGCTCGATTGTGAACGTTTCGTGTAGCTCACTAGCGCGACACGATACGATATGCTCGTAAACGCTAAACGCTGCCGCTCTCGTCAGCTTTCCTCCATCATATGATACGTGGCTGTGGTGACACTTACTCGCCCCCTTGTTTACAATGATTTGCTGCACAGTCTTGAAAACCTTTCTTTTTCACAGTGCTGTACTATGCCACTGTCACTTATATTTTCTTCCTCGGCCGAAATAACCGCACCACCTTATTGCAGGCCTTACGTTTCTTTCCTGGGAAACGTTCCTGACACGGACATCTACTTGGACGTTAAACGATATCAAAAGGTAAGCTTTATTCATTTTACAGCGTGGCGCATTGTCGAGTTTACGTCATTCCAAATAGGTGTATTATTACAATTGTACGGGCCTCTGTGAAATAATAAAAACGTGTTTGCCTACTTACATTTTAATGAAAAGAAGCTTTCCAAACTGCACTCGTGGCCGGAGGCGAATATTTTTATGACTCTTTCCAAGACGATGTTGACAGCATTGTTTCACGAGAGTTTACAGCTGACCGAGCTGGTTGTCGTTGAAAAGAACAAAAGCGCAGACGACGCGACCCATCCTCTGCACTCAACAGCTTGTCTTCACAGCGGGCTGACACGCCACATTGCTGCATTGGGTACCAAGTTCGTTAATGATAGCTTTAGAACAAATTTTACAGCGAAGCTGTTAAGAGCTCACTCTTCGATGGTCGCGTGCGGCAATAGAAAAAAAAACTCATTAGCCGTACGCTGTATAGCCCCCTTTACATGAATGCGACAGTGGCGCATCGCATTTCCAAGCGCATTTGGGAAAGGCGATGCGACGCCGTTTACATGTAGCGACGGTGTCGTTAGAGGGCCCCCTCGACTCTCGCTTGCTTCTCGGTAGCGTCTTCGCGGTTGTCATCGAAGGTCTTGTTAGGCGCCCCCGCCTCCGCTCTCGACGATCCTGCGTTTACATGGTCCGCGAGAGTCGACTAGCGCCCGTAAATCCACCCCCGCCTGTAGCATTAATGCGATGCGCCTTCTTAGCGCATTACCGCTGTTTACATGAATGCGATGCGCTAGAAATTCGATGCGATGCGACTCTGTCGCATTCATGTAAACGGGGCTTATGTGCGAGTGAAAGTGCGCGAGGGCGAGGGACGCGCGCTTTCACGGGGAGCGAATGCACGGCGGAGAGCAAACGCGACTTCCCAGTGGAAGGGGAGCGGTGGGTTAGGATGGCATCGAAGCACCCTAGACTGTGCGTGTGCGTGCCCGCTCTCCCACTGTGGCGCATGCGCGGAGCCCTGCCGGCCTCTGCCGCCTGTGCTACCTATGCCGCCGACTCTCTCTGGCTCTCGCCTGCCTCTCCCCTAAAACCCCAACCAGACGTACGCATTGGAAAGCGTCCGCAAGCACCGCATCGCGCCTGGGCGCGTACGGCGTCAGCCGCGGATACGTCGCGTGTGGACGCGCTGCGGCGTGGACACCTACCACTGCTAGGATTTTTACGCCTGCGTCGGAAGCCGCCACCGCGTCCCCCGCGCGACGCTCCTCACGTGACCACAGAACGCCTATGATGTGACCACGGCGAACCAGCGTGACTTCCGGAACAACTCTTCGCGCGGCATGCAGGCAAGCCCGGGAAAGCTGCGTGATTTGTGTTCGTCATTCCGCACGTTCAGTAGGTGAACATGGCAGCCGCGACGAAACGCGCAGGGACGCGCAGCAACTCGTGCATCGTTTGGGTGCGCGCCCTCTTCCTCTAGCAGACGCGACCTGACGTCGTGTGAGCGCGGCGCGTGCGAACGCTTTCTATCCCGTACGTCTGGTTGGGCTTAACAGTGTCGACAACGGCATTTAGCCGTTCCATCATGTAGCCAGCATTTTGACAGCGGTTGTGTCCGGTCACACAAACAATGCGCACAACTGTTGTCGACGGCGGTGGTGTATTGCCCGGGTTCGCACCGAACGCACGCGGCGTTGGTGATGTGTTTATGAAGAACATGCCAACCTTTGCTGTACACCCTATCGCGGTTCACCGTAGCGACTATAAGGCCATGGTCCCTATGGTCACTAAATAAATGAAAACCACCGGATCGTATATATTTGTCATTCTTTAATGGTTCAAATAACCAATTACACCTTCACATCTTAATAGTCATACTTGGAAATGCATAAATCCCAGCATAGTACAGCTTCGCTGGTCTTCCATCTCCACCCCAATAGAAGGGCTGACAGTTTTTTTTTATTGTGATAGCAATTATATGGACACTTCAACCGGATTTCTGCCGTCGCCGTGAGGTTCCGTATAAAGTCCAAGGGCAATAAAATCGTTGCCGCGCGCCGTATGCGTGAGTGAAAGCACGCGCGGGATGCGCGCTATCACGGAGAGCGAACGCACGGCGGAAAGCAAAGTGCGAAAGGCCGTGGGGTTATGGGAGGGAGGGAGGGAGGGAGGCGGGGCCACGCTGTGCTGCGGCACGAAATGCTTTTCTTGCAACCGGGCGCAAGGGGAACTGGCTACTCAATCTCCCACACGAAAGCAAGAAAGCAGGAAGGCTGCGCGGGGGGGAGGGAGGGGGGGGGGGCAGCTTCTACTCTGCCAACAACTGCGTTTGTACTTTGCCCGGCTATGGCGGTAGCCCGCACCGTCTCTTAAAAGCAATCTCCACACGGCTTTGACCTTTGTATGCGATGTGCATTCGCCGCTCAGTTTCCGTTGAAGCGATAGACCGCACGAACCTTCGCTCGCTGTGGCGGCTGCGCTTGCTGCGAGCGTTTTGACAGTCTGCGGTCATTGAGTGTGATCTATTCATGTTTGCTTGTGCGCGCTGACACCACGCTTGTTAATTCAATTAGTAAGCGAATGTGTCCAAGTTTATGCAGCCGATAAAACTACTATCCCTATTCCGAATAGCTCTCTAGTACTAATTTGCTATCGCAATTGATGCTTCGCCTTTCGAGCGAAACTATGACATTTTTTTTTTCTTCTCTCGACTGCTCAACCTATAACACTGCCTCTCTTTAAACTCGTCATTATTTTGTAGTCTTCCTAAGCATTCTTTTGTTTTACCGTTATTTATGGCTTACCAGCTTTCCCCAGTCCCTCTACATCCACATTGTCACCCACATTGTCACCCACATTGTCACCCACATTGTCACCCATTTGTCACCCATATTGTCACCCTTATTGTCAGCTAACTTATTCTTCACGAGTCTATTTCTTTTTTGTCATGCAACAGCAATGTACACATTGAAATGTCCACGCATATGTACATTCTGTTATGCCGTCGCTGTAATGGCACCATCGTCATCGTGTCGTAGTCGGAGCACATTCTCATTCTCATTTTTACCCTTGCCATACGGCGAATAATAACAAAACTTTGCACAGCACCGCCACTGGGGTTTTACTGTAGCCCCTTAGGCAATAATAGGTGGTGTCAAAAAAAATGACGGCATTGATGGGTTTGCGGCACCTGCAATTGCTTCTGGTGCTTGCAGGGCACAGAAGCGTGGCCTTCGAGATTGACTGCCGTTGCATTGAAAGAACCGTCGCTGCGGTGTTGATTCAGCTTACCATTATGAACATAAGTTCTACTGGCAGCCGAATGCTTTGACTACTGCGCTATCGCTGAGCCTCTGCGTATTGGTAGTTTGTACTGTCTTCTGAGCGCCAATCATGGGCTTTAACTGTAGTGTAGTCTGTGCATCTGGCAATGGAGGAAAACGACGTCGAGTGCATTGGCAAACAAGGAAGCTCAGCAGCAACAAGATGGTGTTATTTGCAACAATATCCTGCTGCTTTCAGTGTAATGAGTTCTGAGCCGAAAAAAATTCCTGGTTACCTTTTTACTTTATTTTAGTTTAGTTTTGTTTAGTTTTGCACTGAACATGATTTTTTATTATTTTTCCCAGGCTCATGAGATTCCGCGCGTCAAGATCTTCCACTTCAGCTCGGCGCTGTACTTCGCCAACAGGGACGTGTTCAAGAACAGTCTCATGGAAGCCATCATCGGCAACAGCGAGTAAGTGCGCGTGAAAGCCCCTGTGCAAGTGTGTGTTCTGCGAGATGGAAGTTGATTCATGTCAGCGATATTGCTGGCACTTAGTCCACCTTCTGTAGGGCCTCGCATGAAAGGGAAGTATTTTAGCTTGCAATGTAAAATGAAAGCTTCTTCGCATTGCACTTGTATGTGTAAGGTGAGTTGGAAATGTGAGACAGCCCCTTTTTGGAGAAGTCGAAGTACCGCTATATGCCTCGGGCCAAAGTTGCGCCTGCAGTGCTGCTTCACCGCCGTGTGCCTCCCATACTCTGCGTCGTGACGCGTAAGCAAGTGTCTTCCCTTGCGAAATTCTCGCCCGTGTCTCGTAAACAGTGACTGACGTTTCGCGTATTTTGTAGAGTGACTGTGGTTTCAAAGTGTGGCAGAAGGCCTTTCTTACCGATTTATTCTTATACTGAATATTGAAATTCGTTCACTCTTTACAGGATGTACAATTGGATGCAAGTACAAATCGCCCCTGTTGACATTCAGGGCAATATGTACGGCGCTCCCCGGGTAGTTCCCTATGTTATGTTCAAATTCGTTTAGACAACTATGGAACAATGGACAGAACAGTACAGATATTAACGCTGGTTGTTGCTATCGCTTTGCAGTGCCTCTGTAGTATGTGTTTACTTATTTCAATGCCCGCAGGTGTTACAGAAGGAGGTGATGAAAGAAGAAAAGATAGTACATATCATATGTGATTAGTACAGTCGGGTGCAAAATTTTCCGGTATCTGCGAGCGGGTGCTAAGCTGATTACTTGCACCCTCTGACGAAGCAAGCGCCTGGTATCTCGTACTGGCATGCACACGGAGGCGACAGGATGCGCATGCGCAGTGCCATGCCTCGACACAAGCAACTTGCTTCGTCAGAGGGCGCAAGTATGCAGCTTGGCACGCGCTCGCAGATGCCGAAAAATGATCTCTCTCCATGCACATACAGTAATCGTCAATGGCACATTTAAGTGCGAAAGCGTTGAGAATGGTGACGATGGAGGTGGGCAAGTGGTTCCATTCATTCGTTGTCTTTGGTATGAATGAGTAAATACAAATTAGTGTGACAAAAAAGGGATGTCAACTTTAAAGCGGTGATTAGTACGACATGAGTTGGCTCATTAGGGAGCTCATTTTTCAGGTGTGGATCATGAAACAAATGCGGGCACAAGGATAAACGGGACATTTTACTGCGCTGGGAGAGTTCAGGAGATTGCGGAGTGCTTTTCGTCGAAGATGCGATGAAAAAGCGGGAATAATTACAGATAATTATAAAACGCGTACTACAATCCTCTGTTTCTCAATTGATTAATAAGCGATCCTTGACTGGCATACCAGAACGTACATGCAAACTCTAGCTTAGCACTTTAAGAAGTCCTCTTATAGTAGTGTTCATTTGAGAGCCGACAATGGCCTTTAAAAAATCGGCCTAAACAACGTTATTTCGTTTACGGGCCAAAGATCTATATGTAGTAGGCATACTATATCAAAGTACGCTAGCGTGATTTGCTTTGGAGCAAATAAGTATTTGGGTGTAGTTGGAAATGCTGATCACTACTTTGCTGCCGGCTTCTTTACAACCGACCGAGTGCGTGAGTCTGTTCTTAGTGACATGTTTTCACGTATATGCTACGTCTTTTTGTACCGTAGTGAAACGCGCAGTCTTCTCGAAGACCAAGGCAAATACAACGCTGCCGATGAAGGATCCATAGCGGCTGTCATCCTGGATTGCTCAGCTTGCGTCTACATCGACTCCTCGGGAATCGAAACGCTAAAGGAGGTGAGCGTCGTCCCGTCGGACATCAGCAGGACTTAGCTAAACGCTGATATATAACTGAAGGCACCAGATAAGGCGATATTATTACGCTGGAGATGACTTATGCAGTGAATTAGAAAGCTTTATAAGATTAGGGGATACAAGCCGCTTGTGTACCCAAGAACGAAATACTGCTTGGGTTTGGCTGGGACCCAAGGGGAACGCAAGCCTCAATCTTCCGTCCCCTAATCTAAAACTCTGAACTTGGGGAGTTTTCGAAGTAGTGTTTCCAAGTGGCTTTGCATGACCAAAAACCGAGACGCATTTGTACGCCTTCTGCGTTCTTTTGTACTATTTACGCTCTTTTGTATGCCTGATCGATAACTTTGGGTCCCATATTTGTATATCGTATGCGTCATAAGATTTTGAAATATTGGACGCTAGGTTAGGCGGCGTTATCGGTCCCAGAGCTACGCACGCTTTGAGAGACGGCAAAAGTAGACGCGCGGAGGCTGCAGATTATTTTTGACCAGCTGGGCTTATATGCATTTTGCGCCTGATTGAAACACGAATGCACAGTCGTTTTTCTGCATACTTCCCCCACCTGAATGCAGCCATAGCGGCCGAGAATTGAACCCCCAACCTTGAGCTCAGCCGCTGAGCGTTGTAGCTGCTAAGCTACCGCGGTAGGCGACTTACAGAGTAAATTGTGTATGCAGGGCATACCAACTATAATACACCAAGATTTTAGAATATGCAAATTCTACGTAGCTGGACAGAACCAAGGTGATGTTGTTTGCCGTCGCTTGGAGATACTCGGACTATTTTTTGCATTCCACCTAATTACAGGAGTTAATTAATAAACTTCTCAAATATTATAATTAGATTAACAGTGTCAAGAGAAAATTGTAGAGCAACATGAAAAACTCCCAATACAGCGTTCTGTTATGTGCTACATAAAATAGTTTTCCCGAGCGTGAACGAAGCCCGCGAATACACGCAAAATTGCCGCGCAGCTGGCCGCTCGTGGCACTTTGCGTGTATTCGCGGGGGAAAAACACTTTGCTGTAGCACGTATTAAGCAACAGAACGCTGTATCGGCGGTTTTTCATCTTGCTCTACGATTTTCTCATTGTCACTTTTCATCGAATTATACTGTTTGAGAAGTTTATTGATTAATTAATTAGGTCTAATTATGTGACTAAGCAGAAGGCAAAAAATAAATCTGAGAATCTCCAAGCGACGGCAAACAACATTACCTTGGTTCTGTCTAGCTATGTGACACTTGCACATCCCTTAAAATGTGGCTAAAGTGGGACACCCTGTATACTGGAAGGCAAGATGGTGTGTGTCGAATTGCCACCGTTAACCCTGCCCGCCGCTATGGCATAGGCCGGTAAGCGCAAGCGCGTTGGTGAGCGCAAGGTCGCGAGGCACTTCCGGCCTTGGGATGCGACATGGACAGTAAAAAAAAAGAGAGAGAGAGAGAGAAAACGCTCGTAAGCTTAAATTTAGGTGCACGTTAAAGAGCAGTTGCGAAATGTTCATTCTTAGCACTCCGTTGTGGCATCTCTGAAACTAAACCCATTTATGGTACTGGACGTGAAACCTGAGATTATTATTATTATTATTATTATTATTATTATTATTATTATTATTATTATTATTATTATTATTATTATTATTATTATTATTATTATTGCGACACAATGAGAAAGAGGAATACACCTCAAAATGTCGGCTGCATTTCTTTTTATTTTTGTCACTATACTGCATCATGTTCTCTGACTATAGAAATTAGGATTGTGCCACCTAATATTGGTTGATGAGTGAACATTGTGAGTAAATGCAGGTTGAATGTCTCTGAAACTCCCTTTTGTAGTATGCCAGGGCGACGGGAGGAAAAAAAAAAGCACACGAGAAATGATATAAACACTATACGAGTGCAGAATATTTTTTTTCTTTTGCCTTTTTTTCTTGTCGCTTTGCTTCTAGAGCTCTGTGGATGAAAAATTTTAAAGTATTCGCACTATAGTGCGCTGATGAAATTGTGTTGTCTATATACGGTGGCTGATTCTCAATACTTTTGGTATTTTTTTTCTGCACTTGGATGCAGTCGTGTCGGTGTTCGTTTGTTTGTATAACCTTGTGCGTTTTTTTTTTCTTTTCACCGCAGATTTTGAAAGAGCTTAGAGACTCGCAAGTCGTCGTCTACTTCGCGTGTTGTTCAGGTGAGCTGTGAACCCTATTGTACATTTTTACACTGTATGCCAAACTTTCCACCCTCGGTATAGTCGGTATAAATGTAGAAATGTAAGGTATAAATGTAGAAACGTTCATCCAGCTTTGTACATATGCGGCCTCCTGTACTATGGTCTGCGTACAAAGATCCAGAATTGCCAATTTTGAAGTGTGGCAGAACGTTTATAAGCCTCATGCCTCAACTAAGTTCTAAGAGCATGTACTATGCGTCCCTATGATCGATCCAGCGGAGAATATGGTGCCCTCATAAATATTCATTGTTTCCTCAATAGTTTTTGACCACTTAATACATGATATAATTATTTTGTTGGACGAAAACACTTGAATTGCACTTCAGCATTCACGGTGATTTCTTCATGTCCTTGAAACTTGTGGCGTTTGTTGAAAATCTTACCTCGTGCGCATAGTAGAGCCCCGCTGATAAGTTTTTCACGGGACCGTTAAAAAAATGTAAGAGCCGGGAAACAGGAAAAACTGAGAAATTGGAGTAGTGTTGAACTGCACACAATATTATTTTAATTCTTACGTGTGAAAAAAAGTCGTAGTTTCGCCCGACAGCCGAAGTATCGATTGTGATAGCAAATTAGTAGACAGCTATACAAAGTAAGAATAGTAGTTTTATTGTCCGTATAAACTTGTAAACATTCGCTTATTAACTATATTAACAAGCGTGGTGTCAGCGCCCACAGGCAAACATGAACACATCCCACTCGATGAGCGCAGACACGTGCTGTCAAACGCTGGGGTGAGGAATTTAAGTGCCGCTGCAGAAGCGAGCGAAGTGACCTTCGTGCTGTTGTCTATCGCTTCAGCACAAACTGAGCGCCGAGATCACACAGCACGTACAAAGCTACGAGCCGCCGATGCACCTACACTGCGTAGGCTCTGCCCCCAACGAAGATGGCTTTCAAGATACGGTCCGCGCGACCGCGCGCCGCCGCACAGTACGCAGTTGATGCCAGAGCAAAACGCCGTCCACTATCCCTCCCCCCTCGCTCCCTCGCCAGTGCCTTGAGCGCAACGTAAGAAGGCGTGCTTCCTCCCTGCTTTTCTTTCATGCGCGCGCGAGAGATTTAGATGCGGTCGTCGGCTCCCCTCGCACGCTTTCACTTGCACATACAGCATACGGCGCGCAGCGACGACGTTATCGCCCTTAGACTTTATACGGAACATCTATGAGCCAAAACCAATTTTAAGGCCGCAACGCGTTATAGACACCATCTTTAGATACCAAATACGGATCTCAAGGGCCATACTTTTGCTGGCGGAAACCGAAAATACGTCATAACTGTCGGCCCCGGCACTTTGGGTGGCCAATGCCATCGTCAAGCAACCAAGCCAAGCGACATGAAAAGTCAAAATGGCCGCTCGGGCCAGCGCGGGGTGGCAGTTCACAATGTATGATGCTGGAATGGCCCCACAGTTGCATCGTAACAGTGGGGTTACCAATGCATTGGGTTCTATGGGAGTTGTGCCGGGACCGGCCAAAAATGACGTAACAGCCGGGAAAACGCGGCACCCGGGAACGTAACAGCGGGGTTCTACTGTATCGACATTTGCGATCGTCACTTCTGACATTTACTGTCACGTCTTCTTCACCTTCGCGATCTTTGACATTACCGCGCTTATCTTGATGTTAAATTAACACCAAAGCGACATTTCATCATACAAATTCACTTCTTTTCGAGATGCTAGAAACTCTTGAGAAATGTTTTTAACCAGATAGCGAAGGTCGCTTCATGCATTTATGACGTCAGCCCTTCATAGGTACTTTGCACTCGCGCGAGTTCAGCTAACTTTGATTGGCAACTGCACCTATCAGAACGTCTCCTCTTTGCTTTGTTTTAGAGCGCAGCTCTTATTCGCTCGTTCCTGCGACGAGCACCAGCTGAAAGACGGCGATAGCGAAGAGAGCGCGAGGAGGAAAGTGGAAGAGGAGGGTATGGCGAAAGAGTGAGAAAAGCGTTGTGCTGCGCAAGGCGGGCTTTGCGGCACCGATGGCTACGAGATGGCGCCAGAGCAGCCGGTGCGTCGTCTGTATAGAGACAAAGCGCTGCATGAGTGGAAGTCTGTCTGCGGCGGCTGCTGTGAATCGCGCCCACGCGTCACCCACGTGCTGCCTCTCGCGATCCCCCGATTAGGGAGACAGTCACGCCACACTTCGCTCCGTTTGCAACGTGCCGCACGATACAGATTGTCCGCGCCACCCAGTATATCGCGAAATGAAAACATGTATACAGCTGCACTCAAATATCGCATTATGGTGTATCGTAATTATCAGCGATTTTTTTTCTGCTTCCTACGCAGTGCCTACGTACAAGATGCTACTACGCTCTGACATCCTGGAGATGTTCACCACGCCCATCGTGTTCCCGACCATCCACGATGCAGTGCTGCACCTACCGGCTACCATCAGGCCGCCCTCCCAGTGACCATCATGTGAATCGATCGATCTAGAGGGCCGAAGCCAAAAGCCATCATAGTGGCCAAGCGCTGCAGTGACATACAGCTGGCCCAGCGCTGTCTGGCGGCCGCTTCAGCCCAAGCGCTTTGCGAGAGGGCGCCGAGAGATAATGTGCCATAGGACAAAGATGCTGCGTGGGGAAATATTGGACTGCCAGCGAAGCCGACAGAGAAAACATCATACCACGCCAGGGATAGGCTGAGGAGAGAACCCTCTCCAGGCCGCAATGCGCTAAGCCACAGTAGCTCTCGTTCCTTTATTTTTATATCACCGCTGCTCGGCAGCCCAACTCCAAAAGATGAGCTTTCGAAAAGCAACGTTTGCATGTTGGTGCATGTGGTGTGGAGCGAGACGTGCTTCTTTCGACCGTTTCCTACGGAAATCGCAGCACTCCAATGTGGGGTGTGTCCAATGCAACTGGAAAAACACACAAAGAAAGGAACTATTTTTCGTGGCTTCAACATGCAGCAGTGAGGCAACATTTTCGATGCAGGCGCTAGTCTGCATGATCAATATTTCGGGCGTCATTGCGTTAATCTCTTCATTTATTAATGTCCAGGTATAGTCAGTCTGGTCCGTCGTTTCAGCAAGCCCCCAAGTAACCAGCTCAGCTCGAATATTGTCTTTCTTTTTTGTTGTGTGTGTGTCACATTTGAAAGTAGCATACTTAGCCCAAGTAGTGGTATCGTTGGTGCTCGGACATTGAGGTTGGATGGCGTTGCACATGCTACAACAACATGTGCACTTGCACTCGCGTTTTTTTTTTTTTTGCGTTGTGTAACTTGAGCACCAGATGCTTTCTTAAGTGTTTGGTTCGGCGCGGGCTTTGCCCCGCGCACTGAAATATTTTATTCTCAATTTTTGTGACAGTTCTATATGTATATTCTCGTGCACACACGATTAGTGTGATGGCCCAAAGGAATGCTGCTTATTTCACGTTGCGTACGGGTGCGCTATTCTCATTGTCCAAGAACGCCAACACAGATAGCTAGGTCTGTGCAAAGGACCAATATATAAATGTGTTGCATTTAGGGTGTAGTCTAGCATGAGTAATAGAAGTCTTCAGCACTGGATGGGAAACGCTTGTATGGGACAGTCTGCTCACATGGGAAGCCCAAGAATAGTGTTGTGCTTTGTATCTTGTTTGTGTTATGAAACCGGTTATGCACACAAGTGAGAAAGAAAAAGAAATAAGTGAAATGCAAGGTAGCATCACAAATCGAAGCAGCCAATATGAACTTGGCTGTTGTATGTGTGGTATGTTCCTAGGAGGCAGCATGCACAAGAACATTGTGATGTGTGAACATTGTGGCAGCTTTAATGCAGACCCATCGGTCGATTGTGCTCAACCGAATGTGATAAGGGTGTAACGGTTAGCACTGCTGATAAAACTTGCGAAGGGAAGCTTCTGGAAAGGTGCGTGCAGGTTATGCAGTCATTAACAGTGAAGACTGCTGAAAACGAGGACAGTGACTGTTAGAAATGTTCCACTTTGCAAGCGAGCCGCTGAATGTACCTTGAGGGCCTCGACGCACGAGCGACGTTTTTAAGAACGTTGTTCAATGGTGCTGCTAGCATAGTTACTCCGAGCGTTCACCCGGCGCTCACCGTGAGCGCTTGTTTAGACAACAAAAGTCATAGAAAACAAATACACCTCCTTATATATGGCATGTCCACCATTTTTAGAAATGGTGAACGACATTCAAGCAGTTTAATGTGCATAAATATTTGATTGTCTACACGAAGAAAAGCCATCACTTTTCTGGGAGCTGACGGCAGAGGCCTACAACACGTGTGATTGTAAGAGGAGAGATTGCACCGATATAACGCGTTACATGCTTGCCTATACGTTTTCGTATTCCAATTCATAAAGAAAGCGCCGCTATTCCGCGGCGAAGAGTTTATAGTTTTTTGATGTTTACTACCAGAAATCGCCCTATAAGGTGGTTTCACCAAAGAAGCAAGCACGTCCGGACGTGCAAGCGGATAATGTTTCCGACAAATAGTGAGACGGTACTCTTAAGTCTGGTGCTTTTTCTATGTTTTTCGACGTTTGTGCAAAATGTTACCATGCGCGTGTATTTGGACACTTGTGATCGTTCCTTTCAAACAGTTATTGTCTCATCTTCATCGGTTCTTTCGTGATATTCAATTTTACCTCGACATCGAAGCGCCATTTTATTCTCTTATGATGCAAAGCTCTCGGGAGTGTTTCCACTTGAGCGAAGCGTCGTTTTATGTATTTTTATGATGTAAACAGGTCATTGGTGCTTGCGCACCACTAAAAGCAAGATATATTCTTTTTATGCTTTTAACGCATATCATTTCAGTACTATTTGTGCGCGTGATACGGTTCGCAGTACAGACTGTGATAAGTTAACGATACTGTTGCAGCCAAGAACGTTGTGGCAATGCGTTCTTGACAAGTCGACAGCTGTAGAGTAGGCACCGAAGCCTCACCATTCAGCAGTGGCATGGCCAACACCAATGCATGCCGACTTCTATAGTGTTGTCCCATTTCCAGACTTCTGCGCTTGTGCATTTTCAATTTTTGAGCACGTAGCTCTGCCATCCGAGTGATGCGATGTCCACAACTTTTAGATGTTAAAGCATGTTTCTTCTTTCTTCATGGAACTTCTGTGCGGGTAGAAACAACAGTCCTCACTATTGCTGTTAGCATGCGCATCTTCATGTTTCGAAAGCGAAGGTCATCATTGTCTTATAGTGTGCGATGTTTTTGTTGTTACAATTGTCATTGTCATTATTATCTGTACTCTCCTGATATGTGCTGCCTGAAGCCACGAAGTGCCACGTCGGTTCAGACCGAAACACAGCGGCTGCGTTTCGCTAGACGCTCTGCTCGGGTGTGATGGTGACAGACGAGAGACCGATCCAAAATGTCGAGACCTATTTTGTACTTGTGTAAATATATGCGCGTTTAAGTGTTATATATTAGTATATAGGTTTATATTGCAATAATTTGTATATGCAGACATATGTTCTATAAAAAGAAACGTTGTTTCTCCTACAAAGGTATCTTCGTTGTCATTTCTCGCTCAGTGTGTTGATTGTTATCGTGATGTGCCGAAGCATGGAAAAAATTCGCAGTGCTCACCGATAGGCGAAGCATTTATAGCGATAACAGAGTATTAGAGAACTATGCGAAGGCTAGTAGTTTTATCGGCCGTGCAAACTGGAGTACACATTCGCTAGGTAATTCAATTAAGCATGGTGTCACGCAAGCAATAAAGCAAACATGAACAGATCTCACTCGAAGACCGTGAATACTGGCTGCCACAATGATGGCATAATGAAAAGCGCCGCCAGCGGGGGAGCGTATGCTTTGTGCTGCTTCTCGCTTCACAGATTCTCGGACACTTATGATTGCGCGACCTTCCAACACAGGGGCGCGTGTGAAAACAGCGCGCACAAAGCCACCAGCAATCTCGACTCGCTCAAAGTCTTTGCACCTGTTGCAGGTTACCTCGGAAATACGGCGCGCTGGTCACGTATGCGCTCAGCTACGCGGACAGCCATGCGCAGCCACGGCTGGGTTTGAGGGGGAGACGCGCTTGATCACGCGGACTTGATCACGTGGCTACTTGACCTCCAACATTGAGCGCGTGGGAAGACGGCTCGCCTCAAGCCACCATCCTTCTCGGCTCCCCCGTCGCACGCTTTATTTACCTCGCAACTACCGTGTACGGTTGTGCGGTGTGCGGGGCGTGATTTTATCGCACTTGGACTTTACACGGAACGTCGCGGTGACTACGCCTACAAACATTTACCTGGAGTGTCCACACACTAGTGCGATAAAAAAGAAACTGCGGCAGATGCAATGCACTGCTTCGAAGCTACGTTAAGCGAAGCTTCTTGAATCATTTTATTTAAACCTTAAGCGAAGAGACACACGATTCCGGCAATTGTATTTTATTTCCAATTTATTTATTTCTCTATACCTTCTTATACGCAAACACAAGTTAATCTGGCATCACGGTAGTCGAGGTGAGTAGTTTGATTTTCGTAATTTAATCACCATAATTTAATTAGTATGGTTCTGCAGTAAACTCAACCCCAAAGCAATCTTTTAACAATCTCATCTTCGCATTATGTCTTATGGCAAGTAGAAAATGTAATGGCATTACTGCCGTTCGAAAGCATCTTGTTTCGCTGAGTTCTAACCATGCAAATATCATTGACATTGAAGAAAGATTGACTTGTAGTTTGCAAATTGATCCTCGTCAGAATATGGAAAATCAGTTCTGTGGAAGCCCGAAAGGTAGAGGAAAGTCCAGAAAGGGAGAATTCTCATTCACCCATCTGTAGTCACGAAGCTACAAAAGAAACCCATACGGGTTTCTCAGAAACATGAACGCGTATGAGTTTTCTTTGTAGATCTATGCTACAGCTGGGTCCCTATGGGTTTCTCTTGCAGCATCGTGCTACAGTCGTGTGGATGACAGCATTCCCTGCCAGAGCCTGGTAAGAAATATTCAAATAAAGAAACACGGAGATTATTTTTATTATTACTTTTATTGAGGTGCTCCGTAGACGGTACTCACAAAGCTATTGCGCACAGCAGAATGCCAAGGCAGTGAAAATAAACATATTCCAGCTCTGTAATTAAGTCTTCTGCTGGTCTCAAAGATCCACTGCTTCAGGAATAACACTGCCGCATATGCGTGATCACATAATCTGAATGACAATGTACACCAAGGACACAACACGCGTTCACAGGCCAGCAGGCAAGACATGAATCTGAGTTGTCAGAAGTACACTGCACACACCATTCAAAGCACCCACATTAGACGATACATCGAAAGCAAACAGATCTCACTCTTCGCGTAAGTAACAAGCATCACACAAGTGTTCTTGTATTTCCGTCTACACTCAGCCGTCATCATCCCTGTCTAGAACTAGGGCAGCTGTGAGGTGCTTGCGCCTGTTCACGGGGCGTCACCACTTGGGGCAGTACAGTACGCTGGTATACAGTACGCCACCACGTACGTACCACGTACACTACGCGGGCAGTACGCCACCACTGGGGCAATACAGATTTGCACCCACGGTGTGTTTGCACCTGGGCACGTGCTGTGAAACCAGAGAGCCACTTATAGTTGTGTATCTTGGCACGTAACTAAGACGATAAAAGGCTGTTTTCGATTTCCTGTGCTAAATTTTCAAACCAGGATTTCCAGCTTGAAATCTGGCATTGCGAACGGTCGGCCTCCATGGTAATTATGGTCTAGTACACAGATATTCTTAGGATTTGGAAAGCTATTCATTGAAACGGAAAATGTGGACGTTTCTGTTGTTCTTCGAGGTTCAACACTGTTAGGGTGGTTTCCTCGCAACGTTTGTTCACTGTATTCAAGCGTTTCACGTTCAATACGAATGCAACTCACCAGGACGTTTCCAGCACACAATGTGACTAGCATTTAGAACATGTGTGTCAGTAAATATGAAGTCAATTTAGACAGGGGCGCTCTTCAACGGTAACATTTTTTTGTATTTAGAGCATTGCTCTTTGCAATGCTCTGATAACGGTACGATCACTGTCCGTAACGTCGCGCTTATAATATATAACCTAATTTACTGTAATGATTTCCACACAATAAATTATGACAATCACACTTAAGACGGTTACTACAAGACAAAATGACGTCCGATACCACAAGGGCGACGGCTTGAGAAACCGATGCATTGCCCATTATTCCTGCATCACTATAACTGCCATGCTAGCGGCTCTCCCGTACACTAACGCCACTGTTCTCTCCGCCAATCTTACAACGAAACTGTTTAACCGCTGTGGTTCTTTTGAAATACTGGGTGACGTCATATATAAATTGGAGTGGCTACGCAAAGCAACGAAAAGGGAGATGCGCGAATGTAAACGCTGGCCTTTCGACTTGGCGTTGCACGCTCAACACGAACTATGTCCTAAATCAGCAGTGCCCTTCGATGGACTACGCAGAAACACAAGGCATACCACCACTGTGATCTAGACAGGGATGACACAGGCTGTATATACGTGCACAATTTGCACTTGTACACACACACACATATATAGGTGTGTTGCATTACTCTTACCGGGAAGCAACGATAAACACTGCAACGAATACACCACACAATGTTTGCTCTTAACATCGGCAGGAGTGCCTTCATGTCTGTTGCAGACAAGGCAAGACACAGTAAGTCTAAGTCCTTGGCATCTAATATACGCCGGCGCAACAAAGCATCACAATAGGGGATTGCAGCATATATATATATATATATATATATATATATATATATAATACTACTGCCAGCCACATACGTTGAATACATCGGTTAACTATACTGAGATGAAGAAGTTAACTGACAGCTTTCGCGTGGGTGCACGGCAGCGAAGGTTTCTGTTCGTGCCAGGCGAAGACATTAAAAACATAGACTGTAGTAAAGCTTGACTTATGATTCTTGTGCTTTTCCAACACTCAGAACTGCGCAGACGCATACAGTAATTCATCCGGTAAGTGTTACGTGTATTTTAAGATGGCGTTCGTCCGCATGCGTCCGTGGCATGGTTGCTCTTTTGTGCCACAGAGGAAACAGTGATACGCACTGTTTAAGTTTCCCAGAAAGTGAAACAGTCATATACGCTCAAAGTATTTATTCTACATTTAGATTCTCAGTAGTTTCAAATATAGCAGCGAGTTGTGACGAGACAGCGATCATTATGTAACAACACTCAGACTCTAGAATAAATAACACTACGATGGCTTCAGTGCGTGTATATAATCTCAACTCGCTGAGAATCGCTACAATACATAGCTTAACAGCTGGAACTATCACATCTCCGGCAACAAAAGAAACAAAAAGAAAAACACACAAGGCGAAAACAAGAAAGCTGACTTGAAACACTGCAGCACGAAAACCACATCAGGTAAGATGTCCTGTTTGTGAAGCATTGCCGCACTTTCCTATTAACAAAAAAATTTTTTTTTGCTTTTGCTGCACTAGTACTACCACCACTTTTGGGTATATCTTGCGAGATCTTTTTCTACCTCTTGGACACACAACTGTCTGATGACAGACGATAACGCGATAATATTTGGTGATAGACGCAACATGCGGCAATGCAATTTATTGACATTTGTGAGTTAATTGTTTTCATGCAGCCTGCATTAACGTTTTATTTGCCACATAATTTGCGGAAAACGATGTCAAACAAACTTTGATCTGCTTCACACACCTTCTAAAAGCCAATACAAGGTCGTTGATATAATTGACTGAAAATTCTTTAATTACCTGCGCAACTGACAGAAACACAACCACAGTCACGGCATTCTCGATACAGGCAACCTTGTCACATAGCCGGCTTTCTGCGCATCTAGATTTCAAATGTTTCGCAACAGAAGCGACAGTTTGTTAGGTAAGATGAAATACCATCAAATCTCCTGAATAAAATTGAAATCAACGGGCAGTCACTATGGACACGTCCCCAAAATTACGTTTCAAGACACCTTGAGTTCCAATTTCCTTTACTTCTTTCTATATGTCATTGGGAATGTAGCAAAACTTACCATAGCAGACATCCTCATCCATGCAACATAAACATGAACATGACTACATAGCTTTACTAAATAGTTCTTTGCCTGCTGCGTGAGCGCTGTTATAGTTTAAGAAACAACATTCATTGTTTTTCCCCAAGCCCGTCACAACCACATTCACTATGCATTGCGTTTCAAATTACATAAAAACCCAACAAGCAAGCAATAAGACATACTGGAAACAATATGGTTATCATAGAAGGCAGGACGGAAAGGCCGAATCACAAAACAATGAAGTATTGTCGAAATAAGTTTTTGACTGAAGGACATGTGTGTTCAGCTACCCCGACTCCGACACGCAATCACTGGTTTTGAGTAGCAACAGATGCTTTTTTTTTTTGTTTTGTTTATAGAAGAAAAGTATGCCCGGAATTCGGAGCTTGTGATGAAAGCCAATGCGTGTTGTTAGATAACATCGCATAAGACAGGGTCGCTTAAAACTTTCCGCGCGTCTCTTTCAAATTGTATGCAGAGGCTACGTTCTAAGTCATTAATTTTCCGCCGCAACGCCCCCTTGTAGCATTTGCTTGGTCTGCCCGCAGCGCAACGTCAACGCCGCTGCGTGCATCAATTATAATTATTAGTCTTCACAAAGTTAACACGAAACAAATACTTCAAACAGTTATCGCACTGTATGTACCAAGTTCAACATAAAATTCCATTATTTTGCAAGTATTCGGATAGAAAGGTACAGTGAAGCAAAGCCTACCCACAACTTTCTTCAGACGTTTCAGATGTAAAATGAAACTAAATGCGTAAGCGCTAGGACAACATGAAATTCCGATAGTTAAACAAGGACAACGACGGCCTTGTATTGTGTGAGTAGATATTTACCACTGACATATTTCATAGACAAAGCTGATAGACAAACTATTGACAGAGGGATCAAGACTTCAATGAAAACTGAAAAAAAGCCGCTCACATGCGCCACCAAAGTACCCCAATGCAATACAAAATAAATAAATTAACAGGTGCCGAAAACCATCTCCTCCGCAATTTCAAAGAGGCGGCGGCATTGAGTCTAGGCTCAGTTTTGTGATTTCTGAAAGGTGTCCAGGAACTTAAATGTATCCTGTAAATCGACATCTGTCAAAGGAGAAGCACCCTACAGTTTATCCGTGCATACGAGCTGAGTGAAACAAGCAACACAGAAGCAACACTCAAATAAATGTCAAAATGGAAAGCTCATTTTTCGGCGTGATATTTTGTGTGCCAGTAGCGCTAGGAATTCCTCTTGATATCAATGCACGTCAGACTGGTCAAATACCCAAGTGGTTTGAAATGGATGTATGACACGCTTCGAGATTCATTCTTCACTAGTGTCGAACTACAACTTGGAGTTGCAATAAAGACAGTGTGACAGCAATAAAAAACGAAATAAAATAAAATAAACGCTGCAACGGTAGTGTGTAAGACTGCGCCTCCCAGAGGCTCATGTTTGCAGTGAGAAGCGACAGTTTCAAACCATGTGTGCTTCTCAAGGCCCAGCTGATCTCTCAGTGTGGCTTCGATGACCTTATCTCCTGACCACATGACATCAGCTGTCATAACCTGCATGTCACATTAAGGTGGTTCTTTGTCGATATAAATCTCACAAATCCTCGACGAAGAGCGCGAATTTCTGCGTCCGGAAACACGAGCGAACACTTCAGGTCGCTGAGAAGGCTGCGGTCAGGCAGGAGTTTTGAAACTTTCAAAAACAAAGGGCCCAATTCCTTTGGGTGAAATTGAAGGTGCAGAGGAGCGCAAATCTAGGCAGGCATAAATATTGGTCGCGAATCTATCCCGATAACTATTTTTAGTCAGTGTCTCAATAGTTAAAGCTGTCTCTCGAATTTCGTACACAAGTGATCCCATTGGCAAATACGAAACGATGAGCTCTGATCAACGTGCGCTAAAGAACGTAATTACCGCGAGTACAGCAAGTTCAAGTTTTCCAAGCACGCCGTTCTCCTTGAGTACAAAAAAAGTACTATGACAGGGCTGGCATCCTTGCTGATTTACAGCCTATGATTGCATGATAGAAGGGCAACTGAGAAAACAAACTGCGCCGACCCGACGCCAATTGGCTAGCCCTGTAAGGTCTGTCTGTCAACTATACTTAAATTCTGTCTATGCAGGGTCCACCACATAAAAACCTGTCAAACAATCCGCGCTCTGAAAATTAGAAAAAACAGACTGCTGTAATATATCGTAAGTCTGATTTACTGAGCGAATGGGGCCTTATTGGGGGGCTAACCACATAGACAGAAAGTGATGTACCTGATTTGTTCGACCTTTACATTTAAACCACTCTCCTCACCCCACCTTTTCTCGGGCTATACAAACCGACATCGTCTCCACAGATATACGGATCCGTAGGATCACTTAGTAAGCCAACCACCAGACCGCTCTATAACCACAACACTGTGCAAATATAAATGATGATACCATGTTTCATGCTTCACTAAAATAATGTGTGGTAAGCTCGTAAGCAGCTCCATGATGGCTGATGAGCTGTAGCCTAAGACCCCTGCTTTATTCCGCCAGTCGCAGCATGTAACAAATTAAAGGTTCGTGCACTGGGCCAACGTCACTGAAAGAGGGCTAAGTGTAATCAAGGTCTTAGGACTTCCGAGACAAAAACCTCGAAGAAGCACGACGTTGCTTTTTTTTTTTTCATTTTTCAAGCCCAGACAGGTCGACTATGCTCTACTTGGTATTTTCTGGTTTCTATTTTTATATCCACCAAGGCACCACCCAAGAAATGATGCCATCTGTAATGCAATAGTAATTGCTCTATCTGGATCCTATAATTCTCCTCCGCATGGCCACCAAGTCCAAAATACTATATTAATCTAAATAATTCGATTGCTGTGCAGTGCACTGGTGCTTGAAAGACGCTTGCACGCTCGCAGACGCGACGATGGCCTTCACACACACACAGGGTACGATGACAACGAAAACAACAAGGAGATTGTGTGTGCGCCACCGCCGTCGTCGTCTACTTGACCTTGACGGTACCGGGGTAGCTGAAGTCGTACTGCTTGCTCTGCAAGAATGCCATCTTGTCCTTGGGCTCCGGCTTGACGGTCGCCACCCCGGTGGCGTAGAAGTGGGCCGCCAGTTCGGCGGCAATGCTGAGCGACACGTCGTGGATGTCCGAGAGGGGCGGGTAGACGCGGCCTTCGTTCAGGTTCTGCTCCGTCACGGTGTTGGCCACCGTCTGCACATGCGCGTCGCGAGGGAAGGAAGGAAGGAGAAAATTATGCAGATTCAAAGCGCAGCTTCGAATCTATGTAAAGCGAAGCTTTCGTAAAGCGGTTACTCAAATGCTGTAAATTCAGGCGGTCTTTCATGATACCAAAATGATTACCGGTATGAAATAACGGGTGCTTCATCCACATGAAAACTGCGTTTAATGACCGCAGTTAAACGAATGTATAAAGTCTGCACGGACGAGTTTGGCGTAATATCTCGCCAGGGGGCACCTCGCATCTGCTATCAAAAAAAAAATGAAGACCCGTATATCCTAAAGTCCCTATATAAGAAAGAAACCGCCATCCTTTAATCAACGTCGCTTCGCTCTCTCCTGTATCTCCAATTGGACGATGATATCGCGTGCTTTGACTTCTTTATATTTAGTTTTTTTCCGCCTCAGAGCCATGTCAATTGAAAGTACCTCTGCGCAGCCGCAGTCTCCGGCGGCGGCGGCGGCGCGCACCCGGCCTGAAAGTTTCAACGTGAACTTTCTAGGGCCGCCACCGTCGCCTTGCTTTCTCAAGCAAAAAAATAAAGAAAAAAGCAAGCGCTTTAGGAGAGGAGACGACGGAGGAAAGAGTAGGTGGCGGTACTTGTTTTATATAGGGACTTTAGTATATCCTGCAACCTTCGTGCACGCGCCATCGCTCAAAAGCCTTAAGCCTGTTTCACATGCAAGCGAAAACGCTCGCGATTCTTGCCACCGCGACGCAGAAACCCGTTTCCAGCGGCGGCGGCGGCACTATAGCGTCTGGAGCGGCAAGGTTCGAGCAAGTTGGAATTTCATCGCAGCGGCAGGGGCGGCAGCGCGGCATCACCGCTTCCGAACCAATGACGGCCTGCCTCGCCACGTGACCAGTGGAGGACTAGCACAGGAAAGCCTGCACACAGGACGATATTCGCAGCGGTGGAAAATGCGCGGCGGCAATGCATGTGAAACGAAACCTCGCGAAAAGCTTCGCAGCGCCGCGCCGCTGTTCGCTCCATTCGCTCAATCGCTTGTATGTGAAACAGGCTTGTGTGTCAAGCTAAAGTGATAGATTAGTGCTCGAGAATCTATAAGGCGTCAATATCGCGAACAGAGTCTTAGTAATCGAGAAATTGGAGGTAAATGCAAGACACGATTAGAGCGTCCCCGGGACATTCAAGTACTTGCCCGATGACGAAAGCACTCCTCGTTTAAATTCTGTCACTAGTACTCAACCACTCGTTATAAAAACATCATTGTATTGTACTCGTGGGCCGAACACAACTTGCATTCTTGCATTAATTAATCGCTGGAAATGCCGCCAAACCTGACGTTGCACTCTATTCAGCCACACCTGCAGAATTTTCTAAAGTTGCAAGCGTTGTCAACAAACAACGAGCTGAAGCTTTAGCTTGCGTCTTTTAAAAGACAGCACTGGTTCATTACCTATAGCCAAACAACAGCATTCAATATGATGCTCATTACATGTACCGGAAAAAAATGAAATTCATTTAACCTGATTAGGTCCAGATTATATCAGTAACAAAATGGGGCCAGCCTTAAAGGAACACTAAAGGCAAAGACTAAGTCAAGCTAAAGTGATAGATTAGTGCTCGAGAATCTATAAGGCGTCAATATCGCGAACAGAGTCTTAGTAATCGAGAAATTGGAAGTAAATGCAAGACACGATTAGAGCGTCCCTGGGACATTCAAGTACTTGCCCGATGACGAAAGCACTCCTTGTTTAAATTCTGTCACTAGTACTCAACCACTTGTTATAAAAACATTATTGTATTGCATTATAAGACGAAAGAACATGCTACTTGTCCACTTCTATTTAATTTTTAGAAGAAAAAAAGAACTAATTCGCATTAGCTTTGACAACGACGCGGCGGCCGAAAGGTTTCGTTTTCGCTAGCGCTTTCTTGTTTCAGTAGTTTCATTATTGCGTAGTGCTGCGCTGGCTTTGCTAGCCGCCGCCCCAGCGATTTCGCGCTGCCAAAATCTTCGCGCGTCTGAAAGGTTCAACTACGCGCTCTCCGTCATGGCTACAACGATGTCTTTCGTCTTGTCACTAGCAGACCCGTGACGAGCTCATTCACACTAGGCTGACAGGACACCGATTTCGGTCTGCCGACTGTTGGCGACAGCGTTTTCCTTCCTTTAAGCCATTGGCCACAGCGTTTTCCGTCCTTTAAACTACTTTCGTCATCAGTCGGCAGACCTAAATTAAAGTCCCTATATAAGAAAAGTACTGCCATCTACTCTTTCCTCCGTCACCTCCTCTCCTAAGGCGCGTGCTTTTTTCTTTATTTTTTGCTTGCGAAAGCAAGTCGACGGTGGCGGCCCTAGAAAGTCCACGTTGAAACTGGATGGATGGATGGATGTATGGATGGATGGATGGATGGATGGATGAGGCTGAACCCTTTAAATCGGGCGGTGGCATACGCCACCTAGCCGTGACTACAGTGGAATCTCGATGATACAAATCTCACGGGGTCACGAAAAATATTCGTATTAGCCGAAATTTGTATCATTGAAACGCAATTAAAACTAGGCAAATGCGGGGATCAGATCGCGAAAATCGCGAGAAAAAAAAATCGATTTTTGAAAACCACGCGTTTGCAACGCCTAATCTACGCTGCATCAAAATGGTTAAGCTGAAAACGCACTAAAAGTGCCCGAAAAGATTAATTCGTCAGTGCACAGGGTCAGAAAACAGCTTTGAATCGCACAAAATCACCGCAGTTCACAGAGACATATATCCTATTTCTCGCCACCGAGCGCCGCCATCTTGGTATCGTTCGAAAGCTCAAGGTTTCGCCGTTCCGCTTCTTAATACATCCGTAGTCGCCATCTTGTAACAAACGCAAAAAACAAAAACAAAAGAAGCGCGGGTCTGCGAAAGGTAGTCACACGGGCCCTCCGATGAAAGCGGGCCTCCGATTGGCTGCCGTGCTGAAAGGCGTCTCTCCATTGGGTGCTGCTGTGACAGGGGCAAGATTGCAACCGCAGTTGTCTGCTTCGTAAACCACGCCGGCGTCTTCACTTGACACACAGAATTCGGATTACTGAGAGCTCCCAGTTTAGTGATGGATCGTCGCTCGTTGGAGAAGAAATTTTGGATGAAGCACGCCTTCGGAATGCGGAAGCGCAAGCCTCCTATACGGCAAGAAAAATACGGCGATTAGCGGGAGAAGCGGAGGTGAACCCAACTGAACGTGCCGCGCTACCTTGCACCGTGGACTACGTGCCGCGCTATCTTGCACCATGTGACTCCGGCAACGAAACAGAGACAATCGCCCTGTGCCATCGGCACCGATAACGCAGTCGACGGAAGACGCGCCAACGGAGGCCCCCGTGCCTCGGCGTACGGCCGCGCGAATCAGCCGAGATCGTATCTCGGTAGACACAGCTCGCTGCAACTAGGCAAAATAGAGAGTAATAGTTGAGCGGCTCAGCGGGCCAGCGGGCCCAGCGAACGAGCGGAGACGCCAACTGCGCATGCGCGGCCCGCTGGGACATCCAGCGTGTTCACGGAGCGCGCCGCTCGCCCGCTCATTTCGTCTCTTCAGCGGAGCGTGCGCAGCGGACGAGCGTGCGAGCGTTTTCAAGAAGCGGCAGCGAACGCGAACGTTCTTTTCGCATAATATTTCTTTTCTTTTTATTGCGATAGCAATTATATGGGCACTCAAAAGCAGATTTCTGCCGTCGGCGTCGCCGTCGCCGTGAGGTTCCGTATGACGTCAATGGAGATGAAATCGTCGCCGCGCGCCGAACGCTGTATGTGCGAGTGAAAGGGCGCGAGGGACGCGCGCTTTCACAGGGAGTGAACGCACGGCGGAGAACAAACGCGCGTTCTGCTCTGTGCTCTCTTAAGGGCTGCAGAAGTAGGCGTCTCTTTCCTCCTCTACAATCACCATATATGTAGAGCAAACGTCCCTTCTTCCGACGCACGAAAGGCCGTGGTGGGGAGGGAAGGGAGGCGACGTTTAGCTGCGGCACCAAGTGCCTATTTATATCACAGGCTCCGGCAACAGTCACCAACGCCGCACGCATTTTGAGCGGACGCGGGCAAAACGCCGACGGCGTCGACAACAGTTCTGCGTGTTGCCGGTGCTGCTGCATGTCCAAGTTTATACAGCTGATAAAGCTGCTATCATTACTCCGTATAACTCTCTTCAAGTTTGCTATCGCAATTGATGCTTCACCTTTCAGGTGAAACTGCGACAACTTTTTTTAATATTTTTCTTTTCTTTTTTTAATATTTCAAATAATATTCTTTTCGCAGTAACTTCAATTTTATTCGGCAGGTAACGCAGCAAAGTCTCTGCTTGATCGAGAGTAACTTCAACCTTGTTCAACAGATGGCGCAGCAGTACTATCCGCTGGAACGAGCGGGGCGTCGCTCAGCTATTACTCTTCTTTTCATCTTGCGCTCCGCTGTCCCCTCCGCTCCATCGCTGGGCCCGCTGGCCCGCTGAGCCGCTCAACTATTACTAGCCATTGTCGCAAACACAAAGAACGCGGCCCGAAGCACAGCAGCCACTCCGTCCGGCCGATGGCACGCGGAAAAGGAGGAAAAGCAAAAAAGCAACAAAAGCGCCACCGCTTCAAACTCTTCGCGCCCAGTCGCGGCCTCCGCGCTGTCCGGGGAGTGAGATTCTTGTGGAAAGGGGGTGAAATGTTGGGTTAAGTGCAACGCGATAACTGTCTCTCAATAGAGGACACCTCAACCGCGTTGCACAGAGGGGAAGTGGGACTGATAGTTAGAGAAGAGAAAGATCGCAGAGGCAGGGGCAGCAGCAGTGTCAGATGCGCCGGAGGCGCGGGAAAGGGGAGGTCAGGGTTTAGACTCGGCCAGTGAGGCCGGTGTCGTCAACGAAGCTCAGGAGGGCACGGTAGAGCTTCGCGTGACTTGATGAGCAGCCCGAGGGGTGCAGAATTTCCTCCGCTGTCCGGGGCCGCGTCCGCGCCTCCGCACCAAAAGAGAAAGGGAGAAAGCGCGTGACTGCGCGCTGTTCTCTTTCGCGGCCGTCGGTGGGGCGGCGTTTATTCGTATCAACAGACGCGGGTAGAACATCGATTCGTAACAACCGTTCTCTAGCACGTTGCAAAGTAATGGGGCTCGGCCGGGACCACAGAAAAATTCGTATCACACGGAAATTCGTATTAGCCGTGATCGTATCATCGAGATTCCACTTATTAACATAATTTGTACTTTGTGGTGGGTGAAATTTCACCCCTGCCTTGATTTTAGCCAACAATCAGATAACCTCCGTTTGGTTATTTCTACCCGCTTAAAGTCTATTTTGCCTTCACTGTCGCTAAACGCCAATGCTTTGAAAAAATCAGGCCCGTTGCTTTGCACTGTAGGGTTAAGCTCTTTACAGAAAAGTATGAGGTGTTCAGCCGTTTTCTCTTCTCCACACGCACAGCACAACGTGTCTATACCTTGGTACTTGACTCGGTACATCTTAGTCCGCAATACTCCCGTCCTGGCTTCAAACAACAAAGAGCTTCCCCTAGAATTATCATAGATATTTCCTTTCGCAATTTCTTGCTTGAAAGTTCTGTATGTCCCCAGTGCTGATTTCGTCTGCATCCTTGTTCTCCACAGACCCCTCTCTGTTTCTTTAACCTTTTTCTTAACCGCTGTTTCCTGGTTTGCACCCATCCTGCAGTCCAAATATTTGATTGATAATTTTCTGGTCAGCTTCCTCCATTTTGTGTCAACATTCCTCATGTACAAATAACTGAAAACTCTCCTTGCCCACCCCTTTTGTGCCATTTCTCTCAATCGCTCCTCAAATTCTATCTTGCTGCCGGCTTCCCTGCCCTCGAATGAAGTCCATCCCATGTCACCCTGTACCCCCTGATTTGGTGTATTTCCGTGCGCTGCCAGAGCCAGTCTACCTACCCTTCACTGCTTAACTTCCAACCTTACTCGAACCTCTGATCTCATGCACAGGACTGCATTGCCGAAAGTCAAACTAGGGACCATCACCCCTTTCCAAATCCCTCTCACCACTTCGTACCTATTGTAATTCCACAAGTGCCCTATTTTTCATCACAGCTGCATTTCTGCTACCTTTAGCCGTTACATATTTTTCATGTTCCGTTAGGTACTCAGCCCCATTGTTTATCCACACTCCAAGATATTTGTACTTATCCACCACCTCCAGCGTAACCTCCTGTATCCTATGCTCGCTGCCCTGATTATCATTAAAAATCATGACTGCCGATTTTTCTTTAATAAACTTCAAACCTAAGCTATCTCCCTCTTTACCACAGATGTCCATTTATCTCTGCAAGTCTTCCTTGCTGTCAGCCAACTTTCAGGCCGGGTGCGCACCGCACCGCCGCCGCCGCCGGCAACTGCGGCTGCGCAGAGGACTTTCAACATGGCTCTGAGGTGAAAAAAAAATGTCACAGTTTCGCCCTAATGGCGAAGCAATGAATGCGATAGCAACACAGCAATGTCATACGAAGTAAGGTGAGCGGCTTTGGTAACAATATGAATTGTAGTAAACATGAGCTGATTAAGTAAGCAGGTGTGCTGCGGCGTAAGTAGACCGACATGAAGAGAGACTCGATGACCACGAGAAGGCGCGTGTGAAACGGTGGTGTTGATGAGAAGCGCTTCCCGTGGGCAGCGCGCGTGCGAAGGGACACACCTGTAGCGCTGCACTGCCGATCCGGGCAGCATTACATGTGTAGCGTGCGTTGGAAAATGTGACCCGACTATTACTAACTGAATGAACAAGCGTGGTGTGAGCGCGCACAAACAAACATGAAGAGATCACACTGAATGACTGCAGACGACTGTCAAAACGCTGGCAGCAAGCATACGCCGCTGCGGGCGAAGGTAGGTGCGGTGTATCGCTTCAACAGGAACTGAGCCGCGAATGCACGGCTCATAAAGGTCAGAGCCGTGTGGAGATAAGAGACGGTGCGGCGAGCGACGAGCGCGGTTGTTGGCAGAAGTGCGCCTCCCCCCCCCCCCCCCCCCCCCGCTTCCTCCGGCGCTGGCTTCCTGCTTTCTTGCTTGCGCGCGGGAGAGATAAGAGACCGTGCGGCCGAGCGACGAGCGCGGTTGTTGGCACAGTAGAAGTGCCCCCCCCCCCCCCCCCCCGCTCCCTCCGGCGCTGGCTTCCCGCTTCATTGCTTGCGCGTGGGGGATTGAGTGCGTTCGCTCTCCGTGATAGCGTGCGTCGCAGCACGCTTGCGCTCGGGCATACGGCGCGCGGTGAAGATTTTATCTATACGGAACCTCACGGCGACGGCGACGACGACGGCGACGGCTACGGCGACGGCGACGCCGACGGCAGAAATCCGGTTGAAGTGTCCATATAATTGCTATCGCAATAAAAATATATATATAAAGAAGTCAAAGCGCGCGCTATCATCGTCTAATCGGAGATACAGGAGAGAGCGAAGCGGCGTTGATCAAAGGATGGCGGTACTTTTCTTATACAGGGACTTTAACCTAAATGGGTGTCCTGTCGGCCTAGTGTGAATGAACCTTGACGAGCTCGGTCTCAGAATGACTCAAGCAGCTCACGCTTTCTTCGGGCACTCACCGGTGCCAAGTAACGTTGATAACAGCGTCGGCAGCACCGACAGAGTGCTCGCTCTGGCATCGAATGCATAGCTACCGATGATAAGAGGAAAATGTCGCGAGAACACCCCGCTAGCCTCGACACCACAGTCAGTTCCAGTCGTCACGGCTACGTACCACGGCAACTGCAGTCCAACCTACCGAATCAGCCGGATCTTGAAGTGCACCTTTTTCCTGCGTTATTTCTAGCCACTCGCCTGTTTCGTGGCGCTCATTATACGTATCACAGTGCCGTGAACTCAAATCGCGGTTTGAAGCTGGCGAGCGTGACAGACGTTTGCTTGTCTTTCGCAACGAAACAATCCCGTCACTGAAATCGGTGGCGAGACACAATGTTGACAGAACTCTACCTTGGCAGCGATGAGGAAGACCTCGTCGCCGATTGTGGTGACTCCACAGGCGGACACGGCGAGGGCGATCCCAGGGAAGATGTACGCGTTGTTGCCCTGTCCCGGGTAGTAGGTCTTGCCCTTGTACTTGAACGGCGGGAACGGGCTGCCACTGGCGAACACGCACTTGCCCTGCGAAGGATAACAAAGCACAGGTAAGGGCGACACCTTCTCTCGATTCCTCATACCTAGCTTCTATATATCATCGCTCTGCGTGTACTATGGCTGACAGCAAACTCAAAGGTGCTTGCGCACGTAAGTAAACAGTGTGGGCAGAGCGTTCCACCTAACTGTAGATCTGTAACGCTGTTGCGACATTTCGCATGCTCTACAGTAAATCTTACTGGCAATTACTGTATTGGTTGCGAATTGTTATGGATACACGGGATGAGCGAGAGCATCAAGAGCGACACTCGAGCGGCGTTCCACTGCCCCATGCTTCCAAATCCCGAGCTAGCACGTACTGCGTAGCTCTCTCTTTTCAGCAGCGATTTGAGCATTTATTTCACATTAAATAGAGCTTCCAAAAAAAACCACAGCGTCAATGCTGACAGAGCTACCTGTCACAGTAGCGAATTCGCTATTTAATGCGTTCGCCCGAAGCGCACCGATGACGAAAAAAAAAAAAGAAAGAAAAAAAGCAGGAAGAAAATCGGGGAGGAAAGCAGCTTAGGTGGAATTTTACAGCGTTACCAGGTGCTTGATTCAACGAATATACGGGAGGAGAACAAGTCACTCCGGGAATAGACCACAGGTTTTGCAGGCAGGCGTTGATTCATGGAGTTTAAAGGGACAAAAGAGAAACACTGAATTAGTTTAGCCTGATAATGGTTTCTTCCAAACTCCACTTTCCTTAATTTCGCGGCAACATGTTGATAATTAGAAGATAAAATTCAGGTAAAGATACAATGTGTTGGCATTCGCGCCGAAATCACAGCACCGGCAAGTCTGGGTGACGTCACGTATTTTAAAATATTTCTTTTGATATTCGGGCTGTTGTGGTTCAGTGAGTCGTAGTAGCACTAGTAATTGGTTGTTTATTTTTATAAAAGGATAGTGTTGAGTAAAGGACCGGGAGAGAGGGTAGCAGAAGATGATAGAGTAAAGAGATGCTATTTACATATTTACAACAGAGCGGCTATTTAGGTAAAAGTTATTCATAGTTCGCTTGGCGAAGTGCCTTCCTCGAGAGAGTTTGTCACCTGGTTCCTGACACCAGCGAATTCTTGAAATTTTCTTGGCTTAGTCTACTGCTCCATATACAACGTAGTCCATCCGTACCGATAAACAGTTAAATACAGGATCTAGCAGCTGACCAGGCGTCTTCTCACGGTAACACTGGCGTTTTCGATATTCTAGAAGGCTGATTTACCAATACTGCTCAGATAATTTTTCATCTTTAGTGTAACGTCTAAGAGCAGCACTGGGGCTATGCGAGATGCCGTGGTGAAGGGCTCGGGATTCATTTTTGAACTCCTGGGGTGCTTTAACGTGCGCCTAAGTACACGAGCGCTTTTGCTTTTCACTACCATTGAAATGCGACCGCCGCGATCGAATATCGAACCTGCAACATCGAGCTTAGCAGCAGAACGCCATAGCCACTGAGTGACGCGGCCGGAAGGGGCAGTTGTATACTCGATCGACAGAGGGCTAATTTGGGCCGATTGGTACAGTCGCGTCCAATATGATCTGCAACATGGTGCCCATGGTCGAAGGGGCCCCCAAGACTGCACAGCGGCACCGATGCACGTAAACTGGTTTAACAAAAAAAAAAAAAAGAGTAACTGAAACAGTGCTTACTTCTCCATTTCAATTGAACGGGACGAAAGGAGACGATCGACACATGGAGCGCTCGCATGTCTCTCGTCTTCCCTCGTAACCGTTAAAAAAAAGCACCGTTTCTTTCTTCGCGCACATTCATACTGTATACTCACGTCGGTGTATGTGTACGCAGCGTCGGCGGTACACTCGGCCTTGTGCGTCGGGTTGCTCAGGGCGAACACCACGGGTCGCTCGGCATTCGCGCACATGCACTCCAAGATCTCCTTGTTGAATGCGTTGCTCTGCGCCGACGCGCCTGCAAGGGAAATGGATGAGGGGGTAGAGGGAAGGGGGGGAAGTGTAGTTCGCCATCGCTGGCAGTTTTCGTATATACGTGCGTGAACTTCACTCAGTGCTGCTCCTTTGGAATTTTCATCTTGACTGAGGTGCCCAAAGCCAAAGCGTACCCACATTAAGAGGTATGCTCGACGCCTATATAGAGCAGGGTGTCGAGAGTGATATCATAAAACAGTCGTTGTTGCAGGGCTTATTATTCGTTATGAGTCGGACAAGCACTTGTCTTGTCGGAGTACCTGTCCACATCACTGCCATATCTGTTAACAATAGCAGCCCGTGCGTGTCCGTCCTGTGTGCAAAAAAGGATTGACATCGAGGCACCGCATACAGTTGGCCCCTCGCAAGTTCGCTGCGTTGTCGACTTTGCGTGCCAACCTGCTTCTAGTATGTGTGAACTCGCAAATGAAATATTTTGACCCAGAGAGTGTCGAACTGTTGCGGTTCGCCGTGCGACCCTCCAGTCGCTGTCTATAAACACCACTGGCGACAAGCCTGGCCGAGAAGCGGCCTTTTATCTGAAGAAGGATTCGCGCTTAATGTAACTTCTCGTCGTCTAAAGCTGATGAATTTATATCGCATCTCCGCTGCATACGGCATGACACATCGCCGTCAGAATCTGTTCTGTGCAAATCTGTATTAACCCCATAAAAGGCAGCTGAACAACGATGAGCCTATCTTCCTGCACCTGAGAAATTTTCTTGACCTTGCACACCCTTCTCTGAGCTCGACAGAAAATGGTGTACAATAGGAATAGGTGCGTTAACTGCAGCGAAGGTGTAGTTTACGTTAGGTCTCCTACTGGCGGCAGGAAATACGTCGGCCAGAAGGGGCATGCCTTAACCCCCAGAAGCCCAAACACAATCCCATATCATAGAGAAACAAAACAAATTCTTCACGTTTATTTCTGGTCGTGGAAAGTACATTCGTACCAATGGTAAGAAACAACGAAATGGTATGACTTTAATTAATGAATGTATAATTCAATCATTATTAATCGCTTTTCTGAGCTCTCAAGACCGTGAAACTTCACTTCAGCTTATAAAACGCTGCCGCGATCTTTGCGGTAAGTTTCTTGCGCTAACATCATAATTTTGAGGCATCAATAACTCCGCATGCCAAATGATACTTTGGGCCTTGTGGTATTAATGACAAGCCTAGTTAACCTAATAATAATATTTACAGTTCTGCGTCTAGTCACCCGAGCATTTGCGTACGTCAATGCAGCTACAGGCCACTGTTCCGGGAGTTTTGTAGTTACAGTGCAGCTATCGTTTTGGCAAGCAAAGCGGATCAAGCTATTCGAGAGATTAACGAGACCATGCAGAAAGTTCGGCTGAGCAAACAACAGCGGCTAAGCAAACGAGCACACAGCGAGGAATGTTTGATGCAAGTGACAAAACGCAGGGACGTATTAAGCATACGCGATCCATCGCTGTCGCATTCGTGAATACAGACGCGAATCAAGTTGTGCTTACCGATGAGAACGGTGGGCTTGACGAACTTGACGATGTCGGGCAGGTTGTTCATCTGCTTCACGTCCTTGGCGAACTTCTCCTTGTGAGACTGCGTGCTGTCACCGTTCGGGGCACGGTCCTGTACCGCAACGGACATGGCAACCGACAATGAATCATCGTCAACGTCGAGATCGTCGTAGGCTAATAAGCTCACTGACGTGCGAGCATACCGCAGTCATTAGTGTGTGCGAGTGCCAGTGAATGCGTAGGAAGTGAGTGTGAACGCAATTGGTGAGTGGACGTGAACGTGAGTGCTATAGGCGATTGTACAAACATAATATACAGGGTGTTTCAGCGAACACTTTCGAAATTTTTAAAGGTTGCCTGTGGCAGATAGCACAATTCTAGTTCACGAGCTGGTCTACTCGAATAGGCGGACATTAGTTGCACAACAATTTGAATGCACAATCGACTAATTAACCAAAATTCACTGATAAATTTTCTTACGAATTACCTTATGGCCCATATTGCAATTCACAAATTCCAGCCGTGGAGTTTGCAAGGCGGATCAACTTCGAACAAGTTCGCAGGATGATGCCGGTTTCGAGATACTAATTCCCGAACTTTGCGGATAAATGCATTGTCATTCCAGGTACTTTTGTGCTTCAATGCATGAAACGACGGGTTATTAAGAAAGTAACTGGCATGCAAATGCATTTATCTGCAAAGTTCGGGAATTTATATCTCGAAACAGGTATATTATATATCGCACGTGAAGGACAGCACTCCTCCCTTGCACTCCTCTTCAACAAATACACGCCTTCAAGCGCATCATTCCTTTAATGAAGTGAATAGCTTTCTTGAAGCATACGGCTATTAGCTTACTTCTACAATCGTCGTCGATGCTTTCTGCACAATATTTTTCTCTGTTTATTCTTTGTCTTCCTAATCACGGTAAAAAGAACATAGCGTGAGGCTCATCAATTCATGCACACATGTCACTCCCACCACTCCAAATTCTATCCGGTCCCCTGGAATGCTATACCTAGAGTGCGCCGAGCGCGATAACCTAACTACACGTTTTAGACATGTGTAACCAGTTTTACAAAGGTTTTTACTGCTTCCATAACATCCCCATCGCACGTACAGTACCAGGAAACAAGCGCCCAGCATGCTGCATATATATTTGTGCAAACTCGAATGTGTAAGTGCATACATGATCACATTCCTCCGTGTGTTATCTACATACGAGGGAAAGTCAAAAAGTAAAGTGACTTTTGCAATTTCTCGCACTGCGTTGCGAACTAAACTGAAACCTGCAATCTGATCCAAACGTCGTGGAAAACTATGAAAAGGTGTCATCCTGCAGCAAGCAAACGCTCGGCCACGTTCCGCCAAACGGACGGCCGAAACAATAAAGGAGTTGGGATTCAACTTACTGGAACACCTGCCATACAGTCCAGACCTGGCATCAAGCGATTTTCATATGTTTGGACCTTTGAAGGAAGCGCTCAGGGGAACAAGATTTGCAACCGATGTAGAAGTAATTGATGCGGTGCAAAATTGGTTACAGGTGCCATCAAAAAACCTTTTTTCCGACGGAATCAAAAAACGTGTGAAACGTTGGGCAAATTGCGTTGAAGTGCAGGGAGGTTATTCATAAAAATAATGTATGTTTCAGTTTTTTATCATTAGAATAAATGTACCTTTTCTCAAAAGTCCCTTTACTTTTTGATTATCCCTCGTACATGGTCACTTTACTGCCACTTTTTTTTAAACGCACTACTGTATTAAGCTCCAGCAATCCATGCCACCACTAATTCCCTTTTAGATGCATAAACGAGCACTCGTGTGCTGACCGCAAGACAAACTGCATTTTATTTGCATCGGATCTGAAACATTCTGTTATGAGCTTCACATGAAGGCGTACGTAATGAAACACCGAAAAATATTGTAAGTTAGCACTCTAAACCACACGTACCGCATTGACCGCACCCATTTTCCAATGTAACTCGCAGCGACCCGAGGCCTTCTCGAATAGTGTAATAGCCATAATGTGGCAAATGGAGACAGCAACAGGTTAGAGTGCGTCGCCTTCGTAAACATACGTGAAAGAGAAAGAAAGAAAAAGAAAGAAAGAAAGCCTCGCGACGTCTTGCTTCAGATGTCTGTTTCATGGCCCCTTCGTTATTCCTTCCTCAACTTCACTCCTTAAGTTACTTCCGACTGAGTTCGAATTCAAGTCGTACTTGATGAGACAGCAATTTTGCAGAATTAATGAGTTTACAAATATCTCGAATTTTAGCAGATGTGAATAATCTATAGACAAACTATAAGTTCGTAAACAAGGACCACGTGACGTCACTGGCGCATATGAGCAAAGAAAAAAAAGCTCTGATCGAGCTGGCTACTTCATTTCGTAGCAGCAACAATATGCCACCTTAGGCAGCTTTCCTATACGACGATAAAAAAAGCAGCAGTGACAATAAAGATCACGTGCGCATTCCAGAAGCTATTCACGACGTTATTGCTCGGAGGATGGTTTATAGACCGCCTACTCGCCGTCGTTCTTTAGCGCCATGTGTGGGGAACTTATCGATACTCTCTCATAGTTTTCGCACGAGTTCTGCATGCATTGCGTAGTACATTCGCCTAACCTCAGTCGTCGCAGCAATACCCGGCGAAATATGTGCGAGCTGATCATGCTCTTATATTCAGCCACAGGCCCATATCTATATTCAAGTGAACCTTCAGCTTTCGTTCTTACCTCATCCGGCTGAAGACTCTGTACCACAACAAAACAAAAAATCGTTCATGTAAATATCATAAAGAACTGCTGTGGTGCGACTACAAAACATGCTATTTCGCTGTCCGACGCCGTCTCTAACGGCGAGACATCACATGTTGCTTACTAGCATGTTCAAAGGTGGCATAATAATATATCCAGCCCATTCGGTCAATTATGAAGAAAGCAGATGCGAAATCCGACAGGCTTAAATGACTGCCCCAATATTAGGCCTGGTCGTTTGTGTTATTTAAGGTTTTCACAGAGCAGCTGTACTGTGGCCCGGTCCCCAAGAAAAAGCGAAAATATAATTAGCTTGCGCACCCATACGAGAAGATTTTACTAGAACACGGCTATCAACGGCGACTTCATTCCTGTACTGAAAAACAATGAGATAATAGGAGGATCCTGGGCAACCGAAGCTCGTCATCAATGAGCCCTGCGACTCTTTAGGAGTAAACGTGATCAAGCAAGGATGTTTTTTTTTTAATGCTATATTTGGTCACCCTATAAATCTGAGAATCGCTTGCCGAGTTAGCGACGCGTGATGAAAGAACACAGAGGAATTAGAACACAAAGAACTATGAAAATGAGTATGAATGAAGTGACTCATAAGTATAGCAAAAACGAATCAACTCCCACCTTGACGATAAGACCTCTGGAGTCGAGCATCCAGATGCTATTTCTGGCATCTGCTTCGCTGGTGCCTTCTGTGACCATGGCCATGACCAGTAGCTCGGCGATGCCCAGGGAAGCCTGCGAGTAGGCCCCGGTTAGACACGACAGCAAAAACGACGAAACCATAAAGACGTAATCGTACTTGCATTTTTCATCGAAAGTGTTCACGGCTTTTTTTTTATTCATTACAAATTTCTTCCAACCATTTACATTTTCCACGTGTCACATGTATTTGATTAGCGCTAAATCGCAGTTGGCGTCGAGATAAAGCTTCCTCTTAAGCCAAGTTAAAGTAGCCACAGATGAACGACGCGCATTAGCAGAGTTTCACTTTGTCTCTAGCTTGTGGTAGTTCAAGCATAATTCCCGTATTCTTAAACAAAAATTCGCCTCTGAAGAAATTCAAGAACTCTAGTCCGGCAACTGTCGTTTGCCTCGTTTGCGTCCACTGGCTCCAGTGGAAGCGAACGCAGTGCAATTGCTCATCTGAGAATACGACACCCGCATTTCCACAACGTGCAGGCGGCAAGTCGAAATGCGCGCATACCGCTTTCGTGCCGAAGTGTGTACGTACGTGCACATAGCCAAAGCGCGAGGTAGCCGTATAGCAGCGATCTTGTTCTCACCTCTCCGGCTCCCATGAAGAGGAACTTGTTGGAGGACAGAGGTGTCTTGGTGATCCGCATGCTGGCCAGGAGACCGGCCACTGCCACGGATGCGGTGCCTGTGGTGCGCAGGAAGATAGTGTATTAGACATATGGCTTTATTTGGGCTACTTCCCCACCCTCTTACTCTCTCTCCATTTTCCTTCCTGCACCCCCTTCCCCCAGTGCAGGGTAGCAAACCGGAAGTGCG
The DNA here is from genome assembly GCF_013339745.2 of Dermacentor silvarum. NCBI lineage: Eukaryota > Metazoa > Arthropoda > Arachnida > Ixodida > Ixodidae > Dermacentor > Dermacentor silvarum. The sequence goes on from NC_051161.1 coordinate 91,932,745, forward strand.
TCTGGTTAACCTCCCTGCCTTTCCTCTCTTCTATTTCTCTCTCTCTCTCTCGCCCCTGGTTTTCGTGTTTGGGGGACGGCGATCTAACACGGTGGAGGGTAAGCACTAAGGGTGAGGAGGACAGCGAAAATAGAGAAGGAAGCACATGCGCAGTGGAGGAGGAGAGAGGGAGGCGCGTGACTGGTTGATGCAGATGATGTAAAACACATAGGAGGAGAAAGTACCCCTTACTCTAAAGAGAAACACGAAAGGGTAACCGGAAAGCAATTGATGACATTGACAATCGGATTCGATTATTTCTGACGGAACTTTTTAGGGGATCTCCGATGCTCTAACACGTTCAGCCGCAAATATTGTAACCGCCTCCCATAACCACCTCTCTCTCTCTCTCTCTCTCTCTCTCTCCCCACCACACACACACACACACACACCTACTGAAATTTACAGTTCGCAGGGTTGCGAGCAAAAGTGCAATTTTGTTGCTTCTCTTGATGTTGTTTTTGGTAACTTATGTGAGGCAGCAAAACTGCAGAACGCGTTGTATTTTTAGTTCTTGTGTTTTCTATGCAGTTCAGTCTCAGATTTCTCTTGGTACTCATTTGTGGTAGCATGTAAAATCACAAAAATTGCGAAAGTTCCCTTAGCCTATTTTATGTTTTGTTTTCTTTAATATTTCTGCAATTGACTGACTTGCATCTCCATCCATTCTCAGGAACTGCAAAACGTACTGCTTCTCTGTAATTCATTTTAATGCAACTGAATGCACACATGCGTTAGCGAACCTGATTTATCGGTGTAATCGTTCATTTCATCTCACTTTGTTATCATTTATGAATTCAACGTTGCACCGTTTGTCGTGAAACTAATGACAGAACAGCTGCAAGCATTTCCCACTTTATATGAATGAATGAATGAAAGCGCTAAACCCCGTCTCTCGCGTCACGCAAGTGTGTTTCGCTTTCCTGAAATATTCTACCGCTGGCGATTCTCACCTTGAATGTCGTCGTTGAAGGTACAGTAGCTGTTCTTGTACTTTGCGAGCAGCTTGAACGCGTTTCGGTTGCCAAAATCTTCGAACTGGATCAGGCAATTCTTTCCGAACCTGGAAGAGACAAACCAACGGCGAACTAAAGTAAAATTGCAGCGGCTATAGGGACAAGCACTCAATTTCTCCACCAAATAAGTTACTGCAGAAGCTGCGGCCATTAAATGCCACAGAAATAGTGCAAGTAGTCACAAATAGATTTGCAAGTATACGGGATTGAAATGCGTATCACCATTGGAAGAAGATTTAATTTCGAGACCATAGACCAGAAGGCAAGAAGATATTTACCTATAGGCGAATAAGTGTATGGTAATGAGTTATTCATTGAACAAGGATCAAGAACGCAGCTACCCAGCATGGACGAGAAGCAAATGAAATGGAGCTATTGCTAACAGCGCCGTAGATGCAGCCATCGCTCTTGACGGAAGCATGCAGGGTTGTCAGGGTACTTTACTAAGGCATCAAGTAAAAGTTAAGCCCCAACAAACTCACGCATGTAGGATGCGTTAACGAGTCATGAAATATATATAAAGCCGATCTGACGCGTCCAAGCATCGATGGACGAGCGAGGAGGGCATATATGCTGGCATACGCTGCTTGAAGCAACGCCAATCCAAGGTAATGGCGAGCGCGTGTCGTCTGCGGCGATACCGCTCAAAAGATGCCCATTTCTCTATAACAGAACGGTGGCACCATCTATTACCGCGCGGCGTGTTTCGCTGTAGCCGTTAGGCCTTAATAACGAATCGTCAAAGAAAACAAAATACACCGAGAAAGCGCTGGACCTTGCTGCTGAGGTGAGGTAAAGTGTAGCGAAAGTCTACAGCGCCATTTACTTCCTGTGAAGAGGGCCGACAGGCTAGGAACTACTACCCGCTGGCCTAAAGCAGGCAGGCCTAGGTAGGCGAGGTGCCGCCATGTCTGGCGATGGCGTAATTTACGTTGCATCCATGCAAGGGAAGTCTGCGGGACACCTCGACAAAAACCGCTTCTGTGGTAAACAACAAAAACAAAATGAAGAAAAAACACGAAAACAAAACCGACTATTAAAGCAGCAGCGCAGATAGGACGAGGACAAAGGAACGTAAAAAAAAAAAAAAAAAAAAGACGCCGCGAGCGCTGATCTAGCAGCTGAGTTTGATTGTCGATGAACCGACATTCATAGGTAAAAATAATCGGTTTCGTGAGCATATGAAAGGAACATCTTCAGGACGCAAACACACACACACACACACACAAGATCGATATGCGATAGCATTTGTGTGTGTGTGTATGCGATAGCATAATTCAGGAGTGCAAAAATGACTTTTCGCGCGTTTTCTACGTTATCGCACTTGTATATAGTATTTCTTGAAATTTGTACAACGGTGTAACTTCCGTGTACGGTGGTAAGTAGACTAAAGAGCGGCCTCCCTTCCGTGTTATGCACAGCAAGCAAAGAGTTCATTTTCAGCCGGAAGGCAACATACAGAGCGTTCCGCTCGTTTTAGCACATAAATACATCTGCGGAGCACGCACCGGCCGTTATAGTTTGTGTTACCAGGCAGTGCCAGCCTGGCACCCGGAGACAAGCAAAAAATGAAGAAAAAAAAGAGCAACCTCTTATTTTCATGCCTATAAGGAATTTTAAACGTTATGCAGTGATGATGGAATCTTGCCGGCACTGGGCCTCGCTATCCTTGCCCAAGCAGGGGCCGATCGGCGCTCACATCTAGAGCACTGCACGGGCCGTTTTTTCTTTTTTTTTTTTTTTTTTTTCAGCCCGGGCACGTTTTCACGTTGGGCTGCCCGCCCGAGCCCGACCCAAAGATTTATGACGAGACCCGGGCCCGGCCCGGGCCCCGAAATAACCTGTGTTACCCGCCCGGCCCGGCCCGCCACCCCTTTACCTTAGGCCCGAGCCCGGCCCGAGCCCGGCTCGATACCGGCCCGAACCCGGCCCGCGACCGAAAAGATCACCGAGCGGCATTAAAAAAAATGAATAAAGATGAGAATGAAAGGAATTTATTCTTAAGGCATAAATACATGTCATATGCAATTATTAACACCATTTGAGCGGTCTGAACGCAAATACCAGCGCTCGAAGTAGTACCAATGACCCTGCCGAGCAGTATCGCCAGCAGTTTCCAACGGCGCGACCTTAATGCGGCCCAATCCACTTCTATCGCAGCGCCGCCACAGTATTTTTCCACCTCGGGCGCCTCACTGCAAAGCATGCGCCGCCCCAGCCGCTCGTCCCACTCAACCGTATTCTAGTGCAGCCACGACCGGTCGTGAGCGCAGCGCATGAATGAAGTAAATGGAGAAAGAAAGCTTCTCGTTCCTCCATGGTACAGCGTAATGCGCTGCTGCTAGGCGGCCGGTTGAGAACATGCGTGCAATCATGGATGGACGCAGTGCCATATTTCAGCCGCGTGACGAATTATCGTATCTTACCAGTCATCGTTTTACCAATTCGCCTTTGAAGAATCAGCAAGTCGCACACGCGCTTGCACCACGCCGAAAGCATTAATTACATTGATTTAGATAAGGAATACAATGACACCCTTTGGTTTGAGGCGACTTCGGTCATCCTGGATTTTTACATTCTGTTCACACAGCGCAAAATACGACGGAAGAAGCAAAGGGAAGTTGTCACAAAAGAGCGCGTAATCCAAGCGCGCGCCGCGTGTCACGCAAGCCAGCGAAAGAACACGCCGGCCCCGCGACAACTTCAACAGAGGGGGAGAGCGCATACGCCTCAAACAACAACGCGAACAACGGCGCCTGGACGTCTAGAAGAGCCTTGAGGAAGCGACGTTAACCGGAGAGAGAGAGAGAGAGAGCACACGCGCGCGCCGAGACACCTTCTCACCCGGCGAGTCGAGTGAGAACTACAGCGCGAGCGTGCGCCAACAGCATGAGTCATCACCCCCCCCCCCCCCACCCCCCCTTGACAACGCGGTCGAAGGTACGAGAAAAGCCTCGAAGGTTCCCAAGCTTTGGCCATGCAATGCCTGTGACGGCTATATAACCGCCATGCGAGAATCGTCAGTAGGAGTTCTGGGAGTTGAGTCCGCACCGGTGATTTAACGTGAAGACCGAGCGTCTGCGGAAGAAGGGGATTCCCCGGCAAGCTAGTCGACGAGTTCATCGAGCGTCTGCATTTCCGGAAGAGGTTCCTTCTTCGAGATTTGCCCCGAGTTACGCCGAGATCGTCTGACAGGACCAACACGGGTGAATACGATTGGACACTTAGTGTTCCTATTCATTTTGTAATTTACGTGTTGGACTCTTAGTGCTTGTCGTGAATTATTTTCTTGTGTTTGTTAATACCCATCTGAATTGTATTGTGTTGTGTCTAGCCTAAGTGTGTAAGTGTGTGTGTAACTGCCTTGGGTGAAGAATATATTTTGTTGTGTTTTGACACCTCTGGGCTCTGGCTAGATCTTTGGACAGCAACCGGCGTTCGCTGGCGCGCCAGAGGGCCCATTCTTAGTTGTCCTTGCTTTCGTGGGATTATTTTCGGAAGCTGATAAGTCGGCTTTGGAATTTGGTCAGGCGTCTGCGCCTCGTTCACGGGGTCTGTGACAGAAGTACACAGGAGTAGCACTGCTAGCTTCCAGCTGCGCCGGGGCAACAGGTTTTTCAGAGTCGAGACGCGCGAGGATAACTCGATCGCTGCACGTTACATGCACACCACCAGAAAGTCCGAGCCCGGCCCGAGCCCGTGAAAAAACTGCCCTACCCGGCCCGGCCCGGCTCACGGGCCGGGCCCGGGTTTTCAGGTAAGCCCGAGCCCGTGCAGTTCTCTACTCACATCTCATCTAGACGCAGTGTCCTGATGATAATTTATTGTACTCTACATCTTTAATGTCGCATTATACACCAGCGTTCTTATCCCACTTTAATACACCGATAATCTGTTCTTCATTTACAATCGTTACCTTGAGCCGACCGATCGTCACTGGTTTGGCGCTCTATGGTCATCGTAGCCATTGTGTTATCTAACTCCACATCATCATCACAGAATATTGCCACAAACGTATGCGAACTTAAAGATATGCGATGCGTGATAAAATAGCTTGAGGCTTTTAGGGACGAAGTACCTTAGGGCCGAGCCTTGTCTCTAGTAGTCCGTAGCTCTGGTTGGCATGGAGACCGCTATGCATGTATGTATACGCATATATACATATATATATATATGTATATATATATATATATATATATATATATATATATATGTATGTATATGTATTGTAATGGAATAACGGAGACACAGAGACAGCACCCGTTCCTGGGCCGGCTGTTCTATTCTCTACCTCGTCGTCTTTTTTTTTCTCTGAGCGCGCCCGCAGTCCGAGCGCCCGAACCTAGGTGTCTTTTTCTTCATTACACTCGGCCACGCTGCTGAAAACAGCTCTGGTGGTTGTGAGGGCGCGCTGATGCTGCAAAATCGCTGCATAGTCATTGTCGGAAGTAGTCGTCGTTGAGACCGTCCAGCGCGCAACCAGCTCCTCGGGGGGTCGGCACTGACTGTTGCGCTCTGGTCGCGCGTCTTGCCGTCGATTGTCTTGCCGCTGAGCGTTGTCGTTTTCGGGCGGGGTTGGGGAGATTCCCTTGGAGGGTGCTCCGTTGATTTTTGTGGGTGGTGCTGCCGGTCTTCCCCTCTTTTCCTCAGGCTTTCGGGAACTGTCACAGGGATAGCTTGGGAGGCTGTCCACGAGTGGTGGTGCTCTGGGTGGCTTGAGGGCATGGTCGGAGCGATTCTGAGGCGGCGCTTCGTTGCGGTGGCCGCTGTGCCTTGGGAGCCGCGCTGACCCTAGGGGGAGCGCCTTAACGCCTGCGTGGATGCTGCGCTTGACGGCGATGGCTCCGGCGGGGGCGTTCCCGGAGATGGGCGACCATGGTGGTGGATGTCTCTGGTCAATGGCCGCTGACGCTTGCCTGAACACCGGGTCGTGATCTCTGGTGGCGGGAGTCGGTGCTGAGGGATTGCCACCGCCACTGCTGCTGGAACCACGATGTGTTGGCGTTGGTTGCAGCTGAACACTGGAAGACACCGCAATACCGCCACTGCTCCCCTGGTGCGGTGTTGGCCCCGGGCAACAGGCATCCCGAGGTGAAGGCTGCCCCGTGATGCCTCCCCTGCGACCCGGTACAAGTGAAACTTCCGAAGACGAGCACGAGGACGGCACCGGGTGGAGGGGGCCTGCAAGCGGCTGCTGCTGCAGCCCAGGGATGAGTGGGACGGGGCTCTGCACCATTCGGTCCAGGCCCTGGTCGGGTTCTCGCTGCTTGCGACGTAAGTCGAACGCCGCCTCGTAGACGGGCTGGCGGGCCACCTCGTTGGTGGATGGCGCCCCCTTTGCGGCAGGGGTGGCGTGTGCCGGACTGGGGCTTTTGCGATTATCCTCGGCCCTCAGCAGCCGTAGAGCCACGGCGGCTTGGTCCGTGTCCCAAGGGTCGCCGTACTGCTGATTGCCCGCATCGTCACCGCATGCGTCTGCTTCCGCCACCGCTGCGGATGCAGCTTCATCTGCTGTCTTGGAGGCCGTGCTGCCGAGTACGCTATGGAAAGCGGTGGACGCCGACGTGGAAATGCACGAACCGGAGGTCTGTGATTGATGCGGGGGTGGCTGAGGGATCGACTCGCTGCCGCTGTTGCTGAACCGGTGGTTCTCGGCCGCGATCTTCGACGACGACGAGCCGCAGCTGATGTTCGGGGATGTAAGGTCAGCGCAGGTATACGGGAGCGGGCGGAAAGCAGCTATAAGAGCTGCACACCATTCAAGCCAGGACCCCTGCTTGATGCCGTCGCACTTATCCCAAGCCTTGGCGGCACCGCAAAGACGGTTTGCCGCAACCTGCCATCTTTGTTGGTCTGACCAAGCATGACGGTCACCCATGGCATTGATAGCACGAATCCAAGGGATGACGTCATCTTCAAAGCCGCGAAACGTGGGTATTTCCACGAACGCCGGCGGCAGGGAAGCGTGGACGGCGTTCCCAGGCAGGATGCAACCGCCGACGGACGCGAACGCGGTCGCCATGCCCTGGAGCTGTTGTGTCACTTCAGCGATGGCTAGGAGGAGGGCATCAGTACATCCCTGTCCGAGAGCCACCGAGGAGGCTTGGACGCCGTCCCCGGACGGTGCAGTGGGTACCTGCGACGGTAGAGTGGCGGGCTCCATACCGGGGGAAGCGTGAACGGCGTTCCTGGGAAGGAGGGACCCGGCACGCCGAAGCACCGTGCGAGGAACACTGGACGCTGGAACACCTTAAGTCAGGTCCGTTGTAGTCGGCTGCGCCATTGTAATGGAATAACGGAGACACAGAGACAGCACCCGTTCCTGGGCTGGCTGTTCTATTCTCTACCTCGTCGTCTTTTTTTTCTCTGAGCGCGCCCGCAGTCCGAGCGCCCGAACCTAGGTGTCTTTTTCTTCATTGCAGTATAGTATATGTACGCCAAGCTCCGGCTTCCGAAATCCGGAACTGGAAGCCGACTTCCGCTTCCGTTTCCACTTCCGGTTCCGATTCCGGCTTCCGGAGAACGCTTCCGGCGTTTTTCTCTCTCGTCCGTAGCTAGGGGCGCTGCGGTGCACATGGGCGTTCGTTCCCGACGCGCGCTCTCTTTCTCGTCCATAGCTAGGGGCGCTGCATTGTACAAGGACGTTCGTTCCCGACGCGCGCTCTCTTTCTCTCTCGTCCGTAGCTGTGGTTTACCCGAATGATACCCCGGTGCTTCGCCCACTCATCATCATTCACTTCGTGGATATGCGGTGATTTTTTTAAAACATCTGGGGCCGTATTCACAGAACTTTCATTCGTAAATTTCCTTTCTGATTGGCCAGCCGCCTTCGCTCATGATAGGTCAAGCATCATGATTGGTTGGAACTTGTTCTTATGAACAATTCTAGCGTAAGAGTTTTTCTGTGAATACGGACCTTGGCTTTTAGAAGCGAGGTATATACAGAATGAAATGCGAGCGCACACGCACCTCTTGACTGCCGCCTGCATGAACTCCTCCACGAAGTCGTCGTACTGGGCGCCACGGAATCCTCTTCTGGCGCAAACCGATGTAGTACGGGTCAGCCAGCAGAATCTGCGAAACAGTCACAGCAATGTCAGGTGCAAGACGAATGACTATAATGTCATATAGGAACGCACGACTATTACTTTATCCGGGACTCCAGCGTGATTGATTTGCGCTTAATTGTACAAAGTGCAGAATGTGCTGTATGTTTTTTTATTGCGATAGCAATTTTATAGGACACTCAAAGCGGATTTCTGCCATCCGCGTCGTCGTCGCCGTCGCCGTGAGGATCCGTATAGAGTCCAATGGCTATGAAATCGTCGCCGCGCGCCGTATGCTGTATGTGCGAGTGAAAGCGCGCGAGGGACGCGCGCTTTCGCGGGGAGCGAGCGCACGGCGGAGAGCAAACGCGAATTTCTTCCGTCACGCGAAAGACCGTGGGGGGAAGGGAAGGAGGGAGGGGAGGCGACGTTTAGCTGCGGCACCAAATGCGTATTTATATAAAAATTGCGATAGCAAATTAGTAGAGAGCTATACGGAGTAAGCATAGTAGTTTTATCAGCTGTATAAACTTGGACATGCAGCAGCACCAGCAACGCGCAGAACTGTTGTCGACGCCGTCGGCGTCTTGCCCGCGTTCGCACCGAACGCGCGCGGCGTTGGTGACTGTTGCCGGTGCCTCTGGGGGCGGCTCGGAGGTTTTCGACGAGATCAGAATGGGACACTCGTCGAGCAGCGTCGGAAATCTTACCCACCTTCTCGCCTCGCAACGTTTTTATATAATTATACATTTGGTGCCGCAGCTAAACGTCGCCTCCCCTCCCTCCCTCCCGTCCCCCCACGGCGTTTCGCGCGACGGAAGAAGTCGCGTTTGCTCTATATACATATAGTGATTGTAAAGGAGGAAAGAGACGCTTCATTCTGCAGCCCTTCAGGGAACATGGCGCAGAACGCGCGTTTGCTCTCCGCCGTGCGTTCGCTCTCCGTGAAAGCGCGCGTCCCTCGCGCGCTTTCACTCGCTCATACAGCATACGGCGCGCGGCGACGATTTCATCGCCGTTGACGTCATCCGGAACCTCACGGCGACGCCGACGGCAGAAATCAGCTTTGAGTGGCCATATAATTGCTATCGCAACATTGCGAGGCGAGAAGGTGGTAAAAACTTCCGACGCTGCTCGACGAGTGTCCCGTTCTGATCTCGTTTAAAACCTCTTAGCCGCCCCCAGAGGCACCGGCAACAGTCACCAACGCCGCGCGCGTTCGGTGCGAACGCGGGCAAAACGCCGACGGCGTCGACAACAGTTCTGCGCGTTGCTGGTGCTGCTGCGTGTCCAAGTTTATAGAGCTGATAAAACTACTATCCTTACTCCGTATAGCTCTCTACTAATTTGCTATCGCAATTGATGCTTCGCCTTTTGGGTGAAACTGCGACAGTTTTTTTTATATACTGATTGTTTAAGCGTGTTTACGAAATTTGCTTTATTGTTGGGACGCTTTTTTTTTTGTCAGCTCGTGCTATCATTCCTTGCTCATTGGGCAATCTATTGCCTGTGTAGAAGCCGACGACGCAACAGTTGCCAACATTCCCAATTTTTATCCAAATAAATCCCATCACACATCACTAAGACTGAAAGGTGGGACCTCCAACCAGTAAACCCACCTCGTTGTTGGTGCCGAGGTCCAGCATGACGGGCAGCGTTCGCTCGGGGTGTATGCCGGCCAGCGCCGTGTACAGGGCGAGCTTGCCGACGGGGATGCCCATGCCGTTGGCGCCCAAGTCGCCCAAACCCAGGATGCGCTCGCCGTCCGTCACCACGATGGCCTGCGAAGCAGCCGATTTAACAAAACGGTGTAGCTACCTAGGAACGACGCGATGACCACCTTGCGCCGTAAAGCTTCCTACAAAAACAATTACTATGTGGAAATTTGGCCGCTAGAGCCTACGGGAGCTACTAGCAGGTGTTTCAAAAAAAAATAATAATGAGATGTGTGCAAAAAATGATAGATAAAAAAACATGTATAGCATACCTGATTAAATCAAGCAGGCTAGGTGAGTATTTGTCACCGCCACGTTTCAAATAAAATGTAATTAAATCATCATCATCATCATCATCATCATCGTCATCCAGCGTGGAAATCATATGTGGCACTTGAATTTTGCCCTAAACTTCAAACTTTGCGACTTTGCGAAATGACCACATTAAACAAAATATTGCGTTATAATTGCAACAAATCGCGATTATTATGCAGGAGCGCCCAGATGTATTGCATTTATGCGTTTAGAAAAAAGTATAGTTTGTAGGTGATTTAGAAGCACAAAGCGTAGTAAGTGAAGCCACAAGGACGTTTGAAGCTACACGCACGAAGGTCAAGAAATCCACATGTTCCCCGTCATTCTCATCTTATATAGCTGAACCATAGCAGCGCCAGAATTCACTCTAATAATTTTAGCAAGAAACTCGGTATTGCATTTTAGCTGCAAGTTCTGTGTAAGCTCTTCGAGAGAACTAGACAAAATGAAGTGCGTTTGCCGAGCTCGATAGGCCGCGCAGTGCACTCTCTGCAACTAGTGCTACACCATCTCGACCGACATTCTCCAAATGACACGAATACCCGGTGGCACTCGCTCAAAGTGTCAATAAATCTTGCCCCCTCTGGCAAGTGTATAAGTCAATATATCTGGAGTGGACGACGCGCTATGCTTTATCCTTTATTTATGGCTACACACCGACAGTAGTAGCCTGCCCCTTATCGTGAAAAAGAAGAAAACCAAAATCAATTTTGCGGTTTTATTTGCCAATACCACAATCTGATTACGAGACACGTCTTAGTGGGGGAACTCCGGATTAATTTGGACCGCCTAGGATAACTTAAGATGCACCACAGAATGCACTGAGGCAGACTAGTGTGCGTGTGTGTGTTTCTTTGATTGCACCCCCATCGAAAGGGAATCCAACCCGCGACATCGTGCTTAGCAGCTCAAGGCCATAGGCAGTATAAGCCACAACGTCGGGATTCCCTTTACTCGGTTTGCTACTCATTTCGGTTGGGCTGCCGCCTCGGTCTCGACGGCACGTTTGTGTTGTATGTGTTTATAGCTTAAAAAATATTTTGACATATTGTAGGACAGATCTCAAGACACGACTTCTGCAAGTCTTCAAGAACAGACTTTTTTTTTTCAACTTCTTCCTTGGCCGAACGCGATGCGGCGTTTGCTGTGTTAAGTCGAACCCGGATATATCGAACTCGAAGTGGATCACGAAATAGTTCGCTATATCAATAATTCGATATATCGAATAAAATATTTACACAAAAATTTTAAAGATGATTTACAGCTGTTCGTCATAGACGATAACTTGTTATATCCGGGTTCGATTGTACACCAGTGGTATGTGGATTACGGTCCGACATAGAGATGCCTTCAGTTTGTCTCGCACTGTATATGTACGGTCTTGTCGCCCGAGAAGCCGCGTAGTGTAAGTGTGGGTACTCACGTCGACCTGCTTTTCGGGCCAGTTGCCCATCACGTCGTAGAGCTTTCCGGCGTCCTGCGCCGTCAGGAAGAGACCCTTGGGACGGCGGAAGATGAGACTGTACTTGAGGCACGCCTCGCCCACCACGGGCGTGTACACCAGCGGCATCAGCTCCTCGGTGTACTCCTTCAGCACGCGGAAGAACAGCTTCTCGTTGTAGTCCTGCGCGAGCACACACAGTTGTCACGCCGGTCCCCACAAAGGGCAAACACGAACGCTTGCTCAATGACCATAAGCTGTGGTTGCAATGGCATAAACTGTACTACATTTATGTAATATTTCGTCGAGTGTCACTTAGTTACCTCGACTCACAGCCTCCAAGCGGCACTAACACCCGTTGTCACTCGCTCACGGTGACATTAAATTCGTTTAGCTACGCTCAGTACTATTGCGATAGCAATTGTACGGACACTCCAGGCGCATTTCTGCCATCGCCGTCGTCGTGATGTTCAGTATAAAGTCCAAGGGCGATAACATTGTTGCCGCGCGTCGTATATGCTGTATGTGCGAGTGAAAGCGTGCGAGGGTGAGCCGACGATAGTGGCTCAATCTCGCACGCACAAGGGAGGAAAGCGGGGAGGAAACGCGCCTTCTTTCGTCGCGCACGTTACCGGGGCAAGGGGAGAGAGGGGGAGGGCGTTCTACTCTGGTGGCTGCTGCGTATTGCGCGGCCGCGCGGCCCCTATCTTGAAAGCGATCTGCCACGGGCACGGAGTCCACCGTGCGCTGTGTGTTTGCCGCTTAGTTGCCGTTGAAGCAAGAGGCAGCACGAAGGTCAATTCGTTCGCTGCTGCCACCGCGCTTCCTCACTCCAGCGTTTTGACAGCGAGTTTCCGCGGACATCGAGTGAGACGTGTTCATGTTTGCTTGCGCGCGCGAGACACCATGCTTGTTAATTTAGTTATTGAGTGAATTGGTTTACAAGCTTACACGGCCGGTAAAACTACTACCCTTACTTTGCATAGCTGTCTACTAATTTGCTAGCGCTATGGACGCTTCGCCTTTCGGGCGAAACGCGGACTTTTGTTAAACCGAAGGACGCAAAGTTACCAAGGGAGCTTCAGCCGCAAGCTTTCCGTATGACTTCTCCGAAGAGAGTAGACAAATGTAGGAGGCTAATGTAAAAAAAGGGAAAAAATATGAAGTTAATTCATTTATGGCATGCAATAACCGCAAGAACAATTGTTGGTGTGGTTGTTCCTTCCGCTTTCTATTTTAATATTGTTTAGGATTGCAGCTACAGGGCTTAATTCGTTCGCTCGCACGTGAGCTTACACTTGCACAGTGGAACTCGACGGAATTTACCAATCGCTCGTCTCCACAACTTGGATCCGAATCTACAGCTCTGTCTTCTATCAGGAATATCCAGAGCTGGGGAGACGCTCCTGTGCCGCTTGTGGCTTGGAGTGGCGTGGCCTTCACGAATGCTTACTCATTTCGGATCGGAATGGCCAACAGCCCTAGATGTGATGACTGTATCTGCGAGGAAACAATCGCCCACCTTCTCTGTGAGTGTCCCCGCTTCAGTGCGCCCAGAAAAGAACTGTCAAGAGTGTTAGATAGACTTGACAAACGCCCTTTGTCGGAAGAAAGCGTCCTGGGACACTGGCCGAGACCGTCTTCATCACAGAAGGCTTTGAAAGCGTTGTTGTGCTTCTTTAGGATAACTGGTCTTAGAGACAGACTTTAAGCAGTGTCGTATTCTCCTTTCCTTTTCTCTTTTCTCTTCTTTCCTTCTTCTTTTGCAACATCTCTTTTCTATGATCTTTCGTTTCACTTACCCCCTTTCCCCAGCACAGGGTAGCCAGCAGGTCTGAGAACTGGCTAACCTCCCTGTCTTTCCATCTATTCTTCCTTCCTTCCTTCCTTTCTTCCTTCCTTTCTTCCTTCCTTCCTTCCTTCCTTCCTCCCTTCCTTAGTATCGCACATATGTACCAATTTTATAATCTAGGAACATCGACACGCTAGTGGAGATGGTATAAAATAGGGATTCGAGTGGAGGGTCGAGCCATATGTCTTTCCAATTATTAATCTGGAAATAACAAAGAAAACGGCAACGGCCGTACTGAACAGCGAGTACGGGCTTACGAATGTGTACTCACGTGCAGCTCCCGCAGGTACAGGTACTTGGCGAGTCCGGACTCGTACAGCTTGATGTTGTCCATGACCGCCTGCAGCTCGGTCTCCACAGAGCGCACGGCCGGCGGGATCAGGCCGCGCAGGGACATGTTGTCCCGGTCACGGGCGCTGAATGCCAGGTTCTGGGGTGGCAGATAAGAGAAAGGAAACGAAAAGGGACGCACTCTTTAACGCTACAAACCAAATCACGTGTCGAGAATAAATTTCATGGCAAACTTGATAGCAAGAAGAAGGTGCGGCAATAGAGTTTGTTCAGTTATCACATAGAGCACACGTGATTGAACCGACAGTCATTCCAGAGCTCATTGCAGCAGAGGATACACCGCGCGGGGAAAATAAAGAATACAGGAAAGACGAACTCTCCTTGAAGGAATTATATCTATAAATTAAAAGAATTATAAAGGAATTGTACCTTTGTACTACCTGTTGCATATTTTTTGTACTACGCACTCCTGCCTATAAGGCCTGATAATCAGACGGTAGTAATAAATAAATAAATAAATAAATAAATAAATAAATAAATAAATAAATAAATAAATAAATAAATAAATAAATAAATGTCAACTGCAACGAAATTTTGCACCATGTAAGATAGTTAGTCTAAGATAGTGTAGGTATAAAAAATGCTCCATTCAAAATTTCACGTTTGAAATACGAATGGAAGAGTCACGAAAAGCTCGCAGATATAGCCAGTTATGATCCCAAAAACGAAAAAAAAGTGCATTACCGCTCGCCGAAAGTGATGCACAACCTAGAACGTGTGGCATCCGAGATTAGACGTGGTGGGACCGTTCGGGTTCGCTGGCATGTCGTTTTTGTATAGAGAATTATTGTAATGCGTGTATACAATGCGGGCCCACTTATAAAGTGAACGCTCTGATGTGTCGCTCGCAGTCTTTCTGTCGCTCTACCTGCAAGTGCCACTTGAACCTGCGTCAATGCGTGGTACACATGTGCAAGAAGATATCACCTCCGCCAACCACAAGTCATAGGATCCAGAGCCGGCCGACCATGAGAAATTCACACATACTCTGCACTCACATGTTAACTGTGTACTGCATACCCGCCGTGGTTGCTTGGTAGCTATGCTGTTTGGCTGCTAAGCACGAGGTCGTGGGATCGAATCCCGGCCACGGCGACCGCATTTCGATGGGGGCGAAATGCGAAAACACCCGTGTACTTAGATTTAGGTGCACGTTAAAGAACCCCAGGTGGTACAAATTATTCCGGAGTCCGGCCCCACTACGGCGTGCCTCATAATCAGATCGTGGTTTTGGCACGTAAAACCCTATAGTTAAAAAAGACAAACTGTGTACTGCATCTGAACATGAATAAGAAAGAAACCTTAGTTTCGCATGCATGCGGGGTCAAGGAGGACGAAACTAATGCAATATTTAGCGGCGTGCGTGTCGTTTATAAGGTGCACCTGACATGCAGCGATGTAGATTAAGCTTGTGCGGACAAACCTCCTCGAATTTACATGCGTCACACGCGTTGCAACGTCGGTTAAAGCTCGGTTGTCGATAGCTGTTGACGGCTCAAGTGCAGTTGAGGAAGGGACACCTCTGGATGCTATGTGCCGGGTGTTCAGCTTACGCATACCTCTGGTGGTTGGTATTTGTTTCACTCTTGCAAATCCTTCCTCTCGCGCACGAATAACTATGACATTATTTATGGTTTGAAAACAGTCAAACAACAAAAAAATTATAATAAGACGCGAACACAACGGCAGCGCGCTCGTGCCATTCAGTTCCTTTCTTAGTTTTTGCGCCGTTTTAACGCCGATAGCCTTTAGGTCGCAGAAAATCCGGCGTTGGCAACCGGCGTGTGATCGCGGGTGGCGGAGAAAATCATCCAACCACATCCACCGCGCAGGCCCTCCACGTGGTGCAAGGTTTTGGTGAACAAAAATTGAATTTCTCACAGTGAAATCCGCCAGAAAAAATGGTAAAGTACGACTTAACCATTCGGCGTCACATTCGCCGTCGGATTGTTTACCAATCGGCGTCGGATTGTAATTTGAATGTACGAGAAAACCTAATTCTGCTATGAGGAAACTAAAACACAAACCCCTTTTCCAGCATTTCTACCAGACCTGCGCGCGTCGGGCCAATAGCAAAGAATTAATAAAATAATAAAAAAAGAGCTAGGGCCTTCACATTTTAATATAAGACCACTTATATTTCCCCTGGAAAAACGTCTTTCCAGCAATGCAGTTCAATTTAAAAGTGAAGCCGACTTTAAAGGGATCGGTGTAAGCTTGGTCTTTGTAAGCTGGCTTTCCCACGTTCAGTGTTGCAGTGAATGAAGCCTACTTGCCGCATGCGAACGATGCGATGCGAACGGGTCCCGACAACGCTATCGCGTTCTACTCTTAAAGGCGAAGCTTAAGCTTCCTCCAATTTTTTCAAACGGAACCTCAGTATACTTAGCGTTTCTATCTCGCAAATTAAACGAGTAAACAACAACAAAACGGCAATGCCTTTCGACGCTTGTAAAGAACAACAGCGGGAAAGTATATTTCCCGCTGTTATTGTTTCCTTCGTGCCTCATCGTCCTGATCATCCTCGTTACCCCTGACACGCCAAAAACCTGCCCGCATACAGCAGGTTCTCTGACGTCAACGGGAACGCCGATGAGAATGAAGTCTTCGAGGATGGTCGCACTCTCATCCCGACTAGTGGCGATAGATGTACGGTTGCGGGGCTTCGCGCATCCAGTTGACGCAACAGGAACGTATATACGTTCATTCACTCTGTCACGGCGCTCCACACCAGCAACACCACGTGATGTTCGGCAATCACGGGCTTTGTGCTTGTAAACACTAGGCCGCATGGTTCTGTACCAGGGAGCGACGCAGGTCCCTTGCTAACAGCGTTGTGCGGCCATGTCCGTTTATTTTGGCGTTATTATTATACAATGAAGAAATAACAGAAATCAAGTATACACTTGATTTCTTTTAGATGATAAGATACGGGAACATGTAAGCTATTTTCACCTGCAGAATAAACGCGTTGTATAGGCGATTTTGTTTTCGTGTCGCTTCCCAGGTCCATCGCTTAGCTATATAGTGCGAATAAAACCACTATAGAAAGACACTATTCGAGAATTAGTTGTGAATTGCGCGCACGTTAACAAGGGCAGCAGAAATTATTACCCGACGGCCACTGTTGCGGCATCAACCGTCACGAAGCTTCTGTGCATTGAAGTCAGTCAGCAGGTCAACAGAGACTGCAAGGTGACTGACGCGCAAAACTTGCACTGCATCCGTGTGGTGCGTGATACCCCCCAGACCAGCGCGAAAAAAAAAAACGTACGCGGCGCTGAATTAACTCACCTTCGAGACATGCCCTGTGACACCTGCGTCGCCGGCCTCCAGCAAGATTGCCTAGTTTGCGAAAGCATCAACGATTCAAAGCGCCCGATAGCGAACCGGAAACCTAAAACTTACAGTGGCAAAATGAACGAAAGAGCGGTAGAACACACGCTTTCTTTATTATTTTTTTTTTGTCAAGGTGTCCACTACGCGTGCTTTGTAACCCAGATACGGAAGGTATGCACAAGAAAGCCCTCTACAAGGTGGCAGCCGTGCTTGTACGAAATAAAAGAGAAAACTACAAGGAATCCCCGACTCATTCGTGTGTGTCCCGTTCGCTGATCCAGTAGTTTAAGGGTCGGAAGCCGCAAGCACGCGTGCGGTTATCGCGGCCGCGCGAGCATTAACCCGAGTGCGCGCAGTCCGAAAGAAAGTTGGCTTCATGCGGTGCATGCGCACGAGTTAGCAGACAGCAGAGAGAGATTCTCGAAGCATTTCCGCACGACGGCTGGGGAGACACGAGTTTTTTTTTTGTCCGAGGGCACAGTGCGTAACGCACAGAAGAAAGAAAAGTAGGGCTGACGCGGGTCGCGACCCCCTTCGTTCTAGGTTGCACGACATCTCCGCCGCGCCGCCCTGATAGAGACTTACTTCATGGGCGCTTCTGTATATACGTGGTTCCTCAACACGTGTCTTTTTTTTTTTTATTCTTCCTTTCAGTTCCTCCACTCTCACTTCTCTCTTCTTTATTACCTGAACTCTTGCACGCTCGATCCTTTCTTTCCTTATCAGCACCTTTCGGCAGTTACGTGTGAGAAGGTGGTTCACGTCTCACACCGAGCCATAGCGACGCCCTATATACTTGGTGGCGTGAACATACAAATGACACATCCGAACGAGCTGGTGCGCGCGAGAGCTCGCTTCGTCGTATCACTACGCTTGAGACTACCTTGTGTCTATCGATACGTAGCGGTGTGTTCTCCATAAAACCACACTTCGAAAGCTGCCAAAGCACAATCGTAACCCTTGTTCTAAATTACTCGATGAGGCGGCCATTAATTCCAAGAGAAATCAAAATGCGTAAATGAATAGTTAACATAATTACTCTAACTAGCTTTATAATTAATTACTTTACGGCAAATGTTTCAAGAGAGAGAGAGAGAGATAAATGAGATGGGAAAGGCAGGGAGGTTAACCGGAAGGTAGATATCCAGTTTGCTACCCTGCACTGGGGAAGGGGTAAGGTAAAACGGAAAGATAAAGAAAAATGTTTCGATATACGAATTGTAGCTAGTGGCATGCAAGGCATATCGGCTTGGAAATAATTCTGAGGATGGCACCGGCTTCGAGATATGCGCTTTTAAACTTGCGGCAAAAAATGCACCGTTGTTCCACCTACATTTTAAGAAAACGCTGTTTTATACATTGCAAGCACGAAGGTGACTGGAACGCCAATACATTTCATCCGACACTTTGAAAAGTGATATCTCAAAACTGTCGCAGTCCTGAGAATTCGTTTTAAGTAGATATGCCTTGCAGACTCACTAACTACGATTCGTAGACTGAAATGCGTGTCGTAAAGTAATTAATTAAAAAGTTAATTAGCGCCGCTATGTTAATTATTCAATTAATCATTTTGAGTTATCGTAGGAGTAATGGCCGCCTCATCGAGTAATTTAGCTATCTGCCACAGGTAATATTTAAAACTTTGGTGCAGCTAAAAAAGTTGTCGCAGTTTCACCCGAAAGGCGAAGCATCAATTGCGATAGCAACTTAGTAGAGAGTTATACGGAGTAAGGATAGTAGTTTTATCCGCTGTTCAAACTTGGACATGCAGCAGCACCGGCAACACACAGCACTGTTGTCGACGCCGTCGGCGTTTTGCCCGCGTTCGCACAAAATGCGTGCGGCGTTGGTGACTGTTGCCGGAGCCTCTGATATAAATAGGCACTTGGTGCCGCAGCTAAACGTCGCCTCCCTTCCCTGCCCCCCCCCCCCCCCTCCCACGGCCTTTCGTGCGTCAGAAGAAGGCGCGTTTGCTCTACATATATGGTGATTGTAAAGGAGGAAAGAGACGCCTACTTCTGCAGCCCTTAAGGGAGCACGGCACAGAACGCGCGTTTGTTCGCCGCCGTGCGTTCACTCCCCGTGAAAGCGCGCGTCCCTCGCGCCCTTTCACTTGCACATACAGCGTTCGGCGGCGCGCGGCGACGATTTCATCTCCATTGACGTCATACGGAACCTCACGGCGACGGCGACGCCGACGGCAGAAATCTGCTTTGGAGTGTCCATATAATTGCTATCGCAATAAAAACACCCTGTATATTATAGCGTGTCTTTTTACAATCTCACTTACGCGCATACAGTAAGAACGCTGACGGTGTGCGCATTCGGAGCTGCACATTAAGATAACAAAGGGTCACTGAGGTCGCTGAGCGACACGTGTATTGCTTTCAATTAAATTCTATTCAATTTTATTAGCATTCACCGGAACTCCGGATAATATTTAGAACCTTGTTTGAAGTCATAGCCAACAACTCTGCATTCTGAGCTTTTGATGCATGTGACTGCTCCAAGTGCCTTTGTCACCGAAATCAGCCACGGCTAAACGAGGGTTGTTTCAGGCTGAAGACAACGCTTCGGAACGATGACTTTGTTAGTGTCGTTCCGTGCCAGCGTTTCGCCTATTTTCTTTCCTATACTTCCTTCCAGAAAGTGTTATAGGCCTGTCTGAAGCTCACTGCATCTCATCTTCATGTGCGTTAGCTGTGATCACTCTGCTGGCAACGATGAATGCAAGAGCAACGATTTCAAGTGCGGAAAAAGGCTTAGTTGTGACCACGAAGCTGCCGGTTGACTCGTGATGTCGGCTCGGGTTTCTGGCTGTGCTTCCGTGTTGCGTGACCTTGACTTGTGTTCCTCAGTGAGTTCAATACCACTTTTATGTCCTTTTGAGTATATTCTGACAACGTCCGGTGTAAAGTGCCGCGTAGCAATGGCAACAGCAGCCACGGTTCGAGCGACAACGTCCGTGATAGCCGCACACGAATGCCATATTCCGAGTTCGTCACGGTGCTGTGCTGCCAGTAAGTTAGACCGTGGTGCAAGCAACTCTTTTATGAATCTGTGTACGGATATCCTCGCCCAAGAAATACGGTAGGACGTAAGTACGTACTGTGAATAAAGCTTCTTACTGAGCGATGTGAATTGAATTGAATTGTTATCGCGCAGTTCTGTTTTGATCACGTCGTTGCTTCGGATATTGCATTAACATCAGCTCCATCCAACATACTGATTTAGGAGCATACCTGCTGGCTCCGAGCGTGAGGATTCGTTTGCCAGATGAGCGATATGGCTCCGTTTCACAGCCGAGAGACATTGCTTGGACGCGGAGCAAGTAGTGCGGTCAAAAAAATGTATGACTACGCAATTTTCGGTGTTACGTAGGCTGCTACGGGTCATGCTCACATGTAATAAATTGTTATTCAGCCACAATTCTTTCGCATGAAGCTAATTTTGTCATGAAGCACGCGCACGTACATTTTTCTTGCGTACTGTAACTAACGCACTACTTTTTGGCCGCGGACGCCGGCAGTGTGCGACGTCGCTTCAGCGCTCACGGAATGGCATTCTAATTTTGAAAAATTATGCCATGAACGTTGTTTTTTCAATATTCTAAGTTAACAGTTCCGTGTGGATTTATGTTTCATGTTGTTTTCAGAGAGACCGATCTCATATGTGCGAGCCTGTGAGTCGTAACTCTGAAAACACTACAGCTGCTCGCTAGGCCGTTTCGAGGCCCACATTATCGTGGCTATATATACTGGCAGGGTTGCTTCTTGTTGTGTGTCGAGTGTGCGTTGGATGGCTTTCACAGCTCTTCGTCGGGTGTTTCTCAAATGTTGTGTTATGTATTGCTTGGTCTGTTTGGTCTCGTTCACTTGTTTCGCAAAATTTGGCTTATGCTTGTGTGTATATTTCGGAATTTGACCCGAAGCCTCTACATAAAAATTCTCCACGCAAATTGACGTGTATTTTTTATACTCCCGGTGCACCTCGATAAAGCTCCGTCCAGCTCGAAGTAAAAAATAAAAATGACAGAAAAAAAAAAAAAAAACTCCGAAGGCACCACGCAAAAATTCCGCCCGCACGGAGTAAAAATTATACACGGTCACGAAGGCAACTCTCGTTGTCGAAACGTTCACTCCAGGCTTCCCTTGCTGGTCACTGCAAACCACTCCATCTTCCTGTAAAATCTTGCTATATGATCCGTCACCGAGAGTGTTCTTGAGTCCAATGTGATCTGACGTCGCGCGGAGTAGAAGCCGCTGGTCGCTGAAGCGGAGACAGATTTAGAGGGCACATTATATTCGACTGACACCTCAAACCCACCACTGTCGTACGAAGGTATGCCGCCCGCACCAATGAGAAACGTGTAAGCCTTTGAATATTTTTCCTGGCCCTTAACACCCTTCCCCTCGAGCCGGGTGGCAAACCGGACGTGCGTATGTTTTACCTCCCTACCATTCCTTCCCTCCTCTCTTGCTCAGACAGTGCTGTTCGAATATCAAATAAAGGGCGCGCAGTCAAGAACCAAATGAAGAGGAGGAGAAGGGCATGGGCAGGAGATATTTCTACTGTACTTATCTTTTCTTCGCGAAGCATCTTAGCATCCGTTTTCGTCGTATGTAGGCTAATAGCGGCTGCGGCTGCCTGATTAACTTGCCATCAGTCATCTAAAATGTATCCTACCGTGTACCAAGAGCTAATACTGAAGTACACCGCTAGCTCCAGAGAGTAGTAGAGCTCGAGTTTAGCACTCGTTGCAATGCTATAGAGTCACCTTATGAATGTTTGGATAAGGAGCTGAGTTTCAACGCCATAGCATGAAAAATAACACTGCGGAATGCCAACGAAATGGCCAGGCACTTGTTTAAACTGTGGGAACTGTGTACACAGCAACGTTCAGTTGGCAACAAACTGCCATTGCGGGCCTCAACACTTCGCTTCTTGGACAAGATGTCAAAGAATAGCGCGAAATAAACAAAACTAAGCCACCGGAAAGACATGCTATACGCTGTTGCCATTTAGTTAACGGATGCACAAGAAGTGTCGAGATTTTTACTCCAACACTGCTCAATTCCAGTTCTAGTGGTTATACTCCATTTCTATTCCTTTCAGTGTTTCACCATTGGCTTGAGTGGCACCATGCATTCGCTATCACTAAAATCGACCCGTCCTGAGTATTAAGATCGAATGGAATTGTGGTATAGAATCACACGACGTTGTACCGGCCATGCACTAATGGCTGGTACAACGTATGCGTTGTACATCACAGCAAACTCGTCCGCCAAGCAAGTACAGTACAATTTGCGTACCACAGTCATTCAGGCTGTTAGCACGGAAATGATCAGATCTAAGCGAGGCGAGCCACCTATAGAAGCCGCTCCCAAGAGTTATATAGTACGTGGGCCCACGCCGGCGTTTCTGACGCGAGCCAACCAGCTGGACAGGCCTTGCGCTCATCACGCGCGCCGCGGTCGGCCTTCGCAGTGCGAGGCTAGCATCAGCTGCGCCTTGTGGTAACAACAGTGCGACGACGCCGATGGGGCCACCGAGACATCTCGCAAGCACGCAACGATGCCTCCTCCTCCGCCGCCGCGCGCGCGCGCACCCACACACAATGCGGACGCCGAAACGGCCCCGAAGCACGCGATGTAGCCATGTAGCTCGTCGCCAACCGCCGCGGCGGCGGCGGCGGTTCCGCGTCGCGGCGTCTCCTCGCGAGCTCCTCCACTTCCATAGCACTTCCGCGCGCGCGAAGACGCGCGCCAGCGCTTGCGCAACGGGCGAGCAGCCAAGCTGGCCCGTCTTTCATCACCGCTGACGCAGCCACACGTTCGTTGGCCGTGCGTGCCTGCGTACAACGACACCACGGAATGATGATGATGACGACGACCGGCCCTGATGAGGGGACGCGGCCTGTCCGGCGCTGTGCTACTTCAAAGCAGGCGGAAGAAGACGACGACGCCGGAGGAATTGGAGTGTTGCCGCCACGCCGTGTTTGAGATGGCGATCGCGACACGCTACGCGGCAAGGTTGCAGCGCTGGACACAGGGTTTGTGGGCGAGCAGGTTCTGCAGCAGCGAGACAGTTTGCAAACGGAGAAGAGGGGGGCCTTCAGATGGGTGGGAGCGGACCAACCATCTCTGGAACTGTCAGGTTGTGTTGTTTCTGCCCAGTATGAGCCACAATTTACGTGATACAGACTTCGCGTATGATACGTAGCTCGTGAGTGTACTCAGGCCGACGAGTCTATATAATATAGTTGGATAGATTATTGGGCCTCTATAGGTAACAGAAGAGCTCACGTTGGGCTTATCCTCGTTTGTACCGAATTCATGGCCGTGCTGCAAGCTACTACTTCGTCTCTATTTCTCTCCTTCTCCGAAAGCAATATTCGTTACAGACTAAGTACGGTAGCTTTTACACGTATAAAGCTGGGAAGTTTCATATTTTAAAGGTAGCCGGCGCCCCTTTACGTCAACAAGCGCGCGAGCTTGGACGTTTTGCCAATTTTTCTTTAGGTCTTTAGGTAGCATCGATGCTATTAAAGTTTCTAGGCACGATGCAACCTTCAGCTCCAGCTGTCATGTTACATTCTCTGTAAGGGACATCTGACGCCAGAGTTATCTGTGCTTTACCCCTGTAAATTTTGCTCCGATTGACGTCAACTTTAGGTCTGACGAAGAAAGATACTCAAAACGTGCGAACCAACTTAGGCGGATTTTATTATCAGGATAAACAGTGCTGATCACCCATAAAATGGGGAATCAAGTGTGCACCTTTACATTAGATGTTACCAGTGTACTGAAGGACCCGGTGGCCCGGTAGGCGCCAGAAAGAGATGGGGCCTGTGGTCTGGCAAGAACGGTGGCGTAAGTTAGTGGCGTAGTGACAGGCAACGCCGGAGGGGCAGCTGGTAGTGCCTGGGCGACTTGCGTCTCAATGACGAGACGAAGAGGTGGGTCTAAAGATGACGGCGCAGGATCAGGTGCGTGGGCGACAAGGGAAAGTTGACGTGCAACTTCCTCGCGGATGAACTGCTTTTTATGTGTGGTAGCAAAACGGTGTGATCAGCAGTGGCGTCGTTGGCAAGGGTGGAAATGTCTGCTGTACCTTGAGCAGCACGGCGCGTCGACGCACGCTGCTTTCGCAGCTCGTCGTAAGTCTGGCAGAGTTGTATCACGTCGGCTACCGTCTGGGGGTTCCTAGCGAAAAGCATCTGAAATGCATAGTCGTCGACTCCTTTAATGATTTGCTTTATTTTTTCCCTTTCGGCGAGAGATGGGTCGACGCGCTTGCACAGGGAGAGAACATCTTCGATGTAGCTTGTAAACGTCTCCTCCCTGCGTTGGACTCGACTGCGCAAGCGCTGTTCCGCGCGAAGACGGCGCACGGCGGGACGACCGAAGACCTCCGCGACGGCTGCCGTGAAGGTCGACCAGTTCGTGATTTCGGTTTCATGATTTTTGAACCAGAGGCCGGCTACATTAGTGATGTAAAAGTGAACGTATACGTGAGCTTGGCGCGGTCATTCCATTTGTTACAAGAGCTCACTCGTTCGTATTCGACGATCCAATCCTCGACGTCCTGGTCGTCGGTGCCGCTAAATATAGGCGGGTCGCGTTGTCGGGGCACGCCAGCACAGTGGATTGTCGGTGGCACGGGAGCAGCTTGCGATGGGCCAGGATCAGTCATGGTGAAAGCTGATGGTAGCGTCCGGCTGCGAAGTTCCAGGATGAACAGTACCCCGCTACCTCCACCACTTAAAATGGGGGTGTTGATCTTCAAGCAGGCCCGGACGTGGCGTTGCAGAAGGCTATTCAAAAGGCAGGTCTGGTTACTGGCGAGCGCGAGCTATAGAGCGTCAACAACAACCACCACTCATCGTCTTCTTTTCCGAGACATCGAAGTGCGGTCATTCGCCTTCAGTACACCATGTTCACAATGTACCATATATAGCTGTAACGCCTCGCACGGCAAAGCTCCTGCAACAGCCTATCTCGGGCAGGGAGTGTAACTATACCGTGGGAGAAGCAGAGTGCGTCGGGTACTAAATCGATTGAATTAAAAGGACCAACAACGGACGTAGACTTCTAGATTCCTCTCCTGTCGTTGAGGACAGCAGTAATGAGGAATGATCGTGTCATGAAGCACGCGGAAAAATACTTGTCCATCAGCGCCGCGTCAAGGCCGCACTGTAAGCAACGGCCTCCTGCGCAAAGTGGCAGCCCATCATTGCGCTTTGTTCATGTGCGAGGAGGACCGATAAACGCGCGCCCTACACGTTCGCAGCACGAGTGGCGTCTTCGTAACGCGTGTCAGTGTGTCCAAGTAGGGCCCCAGGTTCACATCTAAACAAGCGTCCATATTCGTGGCCAGTGCTACTCAAAGAAACCTTCAGAGCCAGCTGACAGCACTTGCATTCTTCTTCTCCTTTTTCTTCCTCTTTATTCAAGACAATTTACATAGGCAGAGAGAGAGAGAGAGCTTTTATTGATAGGAAAGACAGAGGGGTCGACCTGACCTGGTGCGCTCTATAGTCTACTACTCTGCACGGGGGAAGAGGGATGGGGAGCGAAAGGGAAAATTAAATTAGATTATGTAGGTTTCACGTGCCAAAACCACGACCTGATTACGAGGCACGCCATAGTGGGAAATTCCGGAATAATTTGGACCACCTGGGGTTCTTTAACCTGCACCTAAATTTAAGTACACGGGTGTTTTCGCATTTCCCCTCCGTCGAAATGCGGCCGCCGTGGCCGGGACTTGATCCCGCAACCTCGTGCTTAGTAGCCCAACACCACAGCCACTGAGCAACTACGGCAGGTAGGGGGGGGGGGGGGGGTGAAAGTACGGGGATGGATGATGACGATAAGCGAAGTGGTCTCGTCTAGTTTCGTGTGTCACGCAGAAACTTCAACAGAGCTTTAGTTGTCCACATTGAAGTTTCAGAGTCGGGCCATGGGCCGAGAATAGCGTCCTCCGACAGTGGTTGCCTGCCAACACTGGCTAGCGAATTATCCAATGTCTTTCGCTCCAGCATATATGCTGCGCAATCGCACAATAGGTGTTCCAGTGTTTCAGGCGTCTGATAGTGTTCACAATCAGGGCTGTTCGACTGGCGGATGACGTGTGCGGAGCGGCGGGTGAAAGCAGCGCCCAGCCGAATCCTGTGTAGCAATGACGCTTTGCTCCGCGAAACCTTCGAGGGCAAACAGAATTTACCGTCTGGGTCGATCATATGTATAGGCGTATGTTGTCAGCGTGGGCTTTGTATGTCTTTGTAATTCCTTTGCATGAGTGCCTTGATCATTGAGTTGGTGTGAGGTCGTGAGTAGGCAGTCCGTACATCAGGAAAATTTGTTAGGTTCTATGGCAAAAGGCAAAGATATTGTATAAAATATTCACCAAGAAAATTTCCAATAGAATTTAAAAGACATTAAATTATGGGGTTTTACGTGCCAAAACCACTGATTATGAGGCACGCCGTAGTGGGGGACTCAGGAAATTTGGACCACCTGGGGTTCTTTAACTTGCACCTAAATCTAAGTACACGGGTGTTTTCGCATTTTCTCCCCCATCGTAATGCGGTCCAATAGAATCAGGGCAACACTTGACTTCAGCCAACCAAGAGAACAGGCTGGCTTTAGGAACGAATATTCTACGACGGATCATATCCATGTCATTAATCAGGTAATCGAGAAATCTGCAACCTCTCTATATGGCTTTCATAGATTATGTAAAGGCATTTGATTCAGTAGAGATAGATACCAGCAGTCATAGAGGCATTGCGTAATCAAGCAGTACAGGAGGCATACGTGAATATCTTAGCAAATATCCACAAGGATTCCACAGCTACCTTGGCTCTCCACTAGAAAAGTAGAAAGTTACCTACCAAGAAAGGGATCAGGCAAGGAGACACAATCTCTCCAATGCTATTCACTACATGCTTAGAAGAAGTATTCAAGCTCTTAGACTGGGAAGGCTTAGGAGTGAGGATCGACGGCGAATATCTCAGCAACCTTCGGTTTTCAGATGACGTCCTATTCAGCAACAATGGAGACGAATTACAGCAAATGATTGAGGACCCTAATCGAGAAAATGTAAGAATTGGGCTGAAGATGAATATGCAGAAGACAAAGATAATGTTCAATAGCCTGGCAAGGGAACAAAAATTCAGGATCGCCAGTCAGCCTCTAGAGTCTGTAAAGGAATACGTTTATCTAGGTCAATTACTCACAGGGGACCCTGATCATGAGAAAGAAATTCACAGAAGAATAAAATTGGGTTGGAGTGCATACGGCAGGCATTGCCAAATCCTGACTGGGAGCTTACCACTGTCGTTGAAAAGAAAAGTGTACAATAATTGCATTCTACCGGTGCTAACCTATGGGGCAGAAACTTGGAGGTTAACAAAGAAGCTCGAGAACAAGTTAAGGACCGCACAAAGAGCGATGGAACGAAAAATCTTAGGACTAACGTTAACAGACAGGAAGGGAGCGGTGTGGATCAGAGAACAAACGGGGATAGCCGATAGTCTAGTTGACAGTAAGCGGAAGAAATGGAGCTGGGCAGGCCATGTAATGCGTAGGATGGATAACCGGTGGACCATTAGGGTTACAGAATGGATACCAAGAGAAGCGAAGCGCAGTCGAGGACGGCAGAAAACCAGATGGGGTGATGAAGTTAGGAAATTTGCAGACGCAAGTTGGAATGCGCTAGCGCAAGACAGGGGTAATTGGAGATCGCAGGGAGAGGCCTTCGTCCTGCAGTGGACATAGAATATAGGCTGATGCTGATGATGATGGCAAAAGGCATACAGTTCCTGACAAGGTCATAGTGCTAGTTAATAAAGATAGAGGTCATAGTGCTAGTTAATAAAGATGGACCGAAAAATAATAATAATAAAGGACAACGCGGGATTTGAAGATTCAGACATCGAAGGCGCCTTAATTTTAGAGGCACCACGCGCTGGCCACCGCTCTTCCCTGGTTTGCCTTGTACCAGCAGTATATAATGCTGGTACCTGTTAAAAACTACACCAGGTATACCAGTTGCAGTTCGCCAATTATGTACTGAAGAATCACACTAGCGAGATCCGGACTGACGCTATCTACGACTCCTAGCTGCGCGCTCAGTAAAGCACTTCTTTCTAGAAGGCGCCTCTCATCGTCGAGTGAAACGAGCAAACGAAAAATCGGCCTGCGCCGTCGTTAGCCACGGGAGAGTGCGAGCACAGCGTGTGCACGGTAGAGCAAAGCTCATCTAACAGGACAGCGTGGTACGACAGCCTTCCTTCCTTGCAGCAGCAGCGTCAGCGCGGTTTAGAGCAAAGCGCACGTCTCGGTGCGTGGTTCCACGATCCTCCTCCTATGGTGCATCGCGGCCCGAAAACACCGCGCTACCGTACGCGGGGGTATCAGTGCGTGACGGCGACCGCGCTTCCGACAGAAACACGTATACACATATACAGCCCCCCCCCCCCCCTACTCTTCCCCCCCTCCCCCTGCTCCCGCGCCCCATCGTCCGAGCAACCAGTACACCAACCCATCCGCCGACGAAACATGTGCAGGCCAGCGATACACAAAGGCGCCGCTCTCCCACTGCCGCGGAATCTCGCACCGACTTGCCCATGCGCCCGCAATCCTCTCACGCCCCCTTCCACTCCCCCCCTTCTTGCCGGTGCTTTGCGAATGTAAGAACGCGCGGCCGATTTCGTATCAAATCGCGCTGCCTTCGCAGATGACCACGCTCTGGAAGGCGGTAAATACCGCCGGGGTCCCGTATGTCATATACTACGGTATACGGGCGCGAATTCGCGTCCCTGTTTCGCGCCGGTCGGTCCGGTTGAGCGGCGTTCTTCCAGCGCTAGACGCGTATATGTTCTTTCAGTGTTGCTGCCCGCGAGATACACTTCCATTGTTTGTTTGTTCGCTTGCTTGTTTGTTTGTTTGTTCCTTAACCACGCTGCCCGCATGCTCAGTCGCTGTCACGCGCGGATAGCCGTGATCGTGATCTTTGATCGCACCACTTACGAGCGTAATTCGTTGTACGCACAGATGTGGCTGTTTGGCTTTGTTGCTATGCAGCATCGTAAAAAAATAAAAAAAAATCATAAGGCTGCTTTAGTGTACGAGAAAAAAAAAACGCGAAGGTAAATAGTTTTCGCCAGAGCAAGAATGACACATCGCACTGCTTATTTCGTGCTTAGCACTTCGTATGTACACTTTCACTGGAGGCTGGAGTTAGTCGGTGACCAAGTGTAAAGAGCGAATGAGGTGCGAGTGAGCGGCACGTGAGTGAAGCAGGGCTAGAAAAACGCAGTTCTTCCGGCATTCTTCCACAGACATTTCTGTCGGCCGGTACTCGAGTCCTGAATTTTTCGTTTCCATAAATTTCTACTTCTAATTTCAAATCGAAACTGTCCGTGCGTCTTTCCCAGGGTTTCAGGTGTTCGTCTCTCGCAGAGTGAACTGCACCGATCCCGGAGGCAGTGTAATCAAATGTGGCGACTTGGTGCGCGGATCCCGATACCAGTGCACGATATGCGTGCTCGCAAGGGTTCCAATGCGGTTTGTTTAAAGTGGACCGATTTCTGAGGCCGTGCGGTCGAATGAGTGGGTGGGCGAATCTCGATAACACTATATCGCGTTATAGTCGCTCAGGCGCAGCATGTGTATTGATTGCTTGAACAGGCAATGCCATCACACGCATGACAATAACGTAACATCTACATATATGGTGAACTTGGGATCTACGCGTAATGTCGCGTAGTGTCCACATTATTGTAACATCGCATCAGGTCACTAATGGCTTCGTACGTAACCACCACAGTGGCTCTGTGGCTATATTGGGACCTTGATTTGGGTAAGCTCGCTCATAGCTAACTGAGGAGAACGCGTCGCAAAAAAAAAGGAATAAAGAAAAGAAAAGAAAAAAAGACTGATAAATACCATCGACGATGATTGTCTGTGTAACCGTATATCTGAACGCTTCTGCAAAGTTATTCGCTTTATTAAAGGAATGATGCCCTACAAGGCGCACAATTGCTAAAATGAGGTGATTTTAGGCAGAATTTGTCGTTTCATTGTGCAATTCCGCAGAGAACAAAACCGTTAACAAAGGGGTCTGTTGCGCTGCCGGAGCCCTCTCCTGCAGCCGCCGTGAGATGAAGGCGGGAGATGAGGACGGCAATCCTTTCGAAGCGGGAGCCATATATCTATATAAGGTAACTCTAATTCGCATTGTCATACAGCGCCCCCTACCTTCACAACCACCAAAATAGCACCCTGGATGTTTAATGAAATTTGACGCAAGCATTCTTTCTTCCGTTGCAAATGTCATGTCTAGAACACATAATCAACAACGTTCGCGTGGAAGGTTTACTTAAGCTGATATATTTACTGTTGGCGACGAACGCGCCCTTTGCATCGGCGGTGAAAGTCCGACCGACAACCAACGACCACGAAAACGGACGAAATATCCAAAGCCATTCATTTTATGCGACTGGGACGAAGAACACACATCACCGCGGTGCTGTCTTGAGGCTTGTCGATATGGCGCTATGCTCCCTAAATGGCTCAACGCAGGCATCTGTATACGCACAACCAGCTGTCTCCATACTACCGCTATAGATGCGCCAGCCACGGGTTCTGTTCTCTACATAATTAGCCGACGAAATAACAAAAGCAAAAAACGTGGGCAGCTTGCACTAGTGCTGCAAGGCTCGAGTAAACAGCGGAGCTGGTGATCGATCTAGCTTTTCTTCCAGGTTTTAGGCTTGGCTAAGTTTTGCTATGAAATGCTAAGTGCTGCTAGGCACGGTATTACGAATCGGCTGCAGATTCTGCAGCCGATTCTGCAGACGCGCGACGCGCTTCAAGGAGGAGGAGGAGGAGGAGGAGGAAATAACTCTATTGAGTCCCGAGGAACCCCTCCCCACCCACTCTTGGTTTAGTGGTCGGCAGGGGTCGCGAACCGCACCCACGTTGGGACGGGAAGCTCGTGAGCCCTTTGGACGGGCGGAGCTGGGTCTGGTGGTCGTCGCTTCGCAGGGCGCCCTCCCAGTCTTCTTTAGTGAACACGGTGCCGTTTAACGCGGAGCATTTCCAGAGCATGTGCGCTAGCGAGCAGTACGATTCGCCACAATCCGGACATTGCGGCTCTAACTCTGGTGAATAAAGGCTCAGTCTGCCTCTCGAGGGGAACGACCCTGTCTGAAGCATTCTGAATATCGATGACTGTGGTCTATTGAGTTTAGCGTGGGGGAGCGGGAAGGCCCTCCTCGACAGCTGATAGTGCGTTGTTATTTCGTTGAAGGTGAGCAGCGGGTCTCGGTGAGCGGCTTCTTCTTCGGATGTACGGATCTTTGGTCGTCCCATGTCAAGGCTACATGTACTCGCCACAGAGTCAACGAGAGTTCTGCCGCCGTCGCGGTGGCTCCAGCTTTATCTCCCCGGTGACGTCACGGCCAAGCTGTGCCTCCAGCCCTCCACACTTTCCGGGGCGTGTCTGGTCGAAACCAGCCGAGCCGCCGCCAGAGACGCCTGCTGCAGTCACGGACACCGCGCGCGTTCGGCGCGAATGCGGGGAAACGGGGAAACGCAGACGGCGTCGGCTGCAACTCTGCGCGTTGCCACGTTGGTGCTGCTACAGTTCCTTTCTCTCTCCCTCTAATTTTCTCTTTCTGTCTCCCGAGCATCGCGCGCGTCGCGCGCATGCTCTCCTTCCCTCTCCTTAACGTCCCACGCATCAAGGCAACATGTGCACGGCACGGAGAGGAGGCGAGGCGCACGCCGCTTCGCGAAGGGGTGGCTAGGCAACCCAGCGATGCTTTTAGGGGCGAAGCTCCTTAGGGTGTGGGTCTGTCCCTCCTCTGTAATATGTAGTAGTAGTAGTCGTCGTCGTCATCGTATATAGGTAGCCACGTCTACTTTTGTGAAAAAAAAATTCCGAAAGTTGTGTCCGTAGCGCGGAATCGAACCAGGGACCCCTCGCTTCCGAACGCGCGGCGCTAACCACTACGCCACGAAGCGCACATGGACACACGCACCACGATGACAATAAATACCCAACATTAACGAAAGACTGCGCGTTTCTAACGCGCTTGTGCTAGCGCGTTACGGCCCGTGTAAGAAGCTGGTGTAAGACGCTGTGGCCTCTCCGCCTTACCCCCGTATTCATAAACGCTCCTCGACTCGAACTTGACTTGCCACCGCCTTGGGCAGCGCGTTCGAAACGCGCTGAAGGCGGTGGCAAGTCAAGTTCAAGTCGAGGAGCGTATATGAATACGGGGGTTATACTCTCTCAGCAGTCATGTGATGGCGTCGGCAAACGCGGTGCACGTTCCGGCATGTGTAAACGGCTGCGTAAGACGCTGTGGCCTCTCCCCCTTACTAGAGAGTACTGCACGTTTCTAACGCGTTTGTGCTAGCGTGACCTTAAGCGGGAGATGGTGCAATTATAATGAAGGGCGCTGTTATAAAATAGGAATGACGTCACATATGGCGCGTGTCATTGGTGGAAGTCAATCGTTCGATTTCGTGCGGCGAGACTGAAGAATTACACGGAAGATTCACGGTTTACCGATGATTCCCTCCGGAGCTTCGCCCACTCATCATCATTCACCCCGTGGATATGCGGTGTTTTTTTTTTTTTTTTTGTTAACGCGTTACGGTCGGTATTTATTCACAGCTCCGCTGTTGATAAATACCCTCAGCGCAGCAAATGTTCGCCGTCAAGCCCCGCATCATTCCTTTAACAAGCCGAATTGATTTATTTAGCTCCCTCTTTTGAAATATAGTTTTCTTTGGCTCCTTTCGTCGTTCTCGGACTTTTTCCGCCAAGGGAACGTGCTCTAGCGCAAGCGATTTGCGGGTCGCGTTCACCGCCGAACGCTAACACAAGAAACTTCTGGAGTGGAGAAGTCTCGAAAGCGAAGCCATGCCGCCGCCATCTTACTCGGGGCACGAAATGACATCCGGGAATAGTTGAGATTATAGCAAGTGCTTTATTCAGGCTTCCTGCGTGTTTAAAATGGCCAATTTTATCGTACAGATCCTGCTCATGCAGTGCCTATCTTTGTGTTACTGGCTGTATGATATAACCTGAACGACTTTGCAAAATTTGAGGGGAGATCTTGATATCAAAAACACCACCCAAGATGGTTTACCAGCGAAGCTGAAACGTGCGGCACCGGTGTTTAGCAGGGCCACGGATTAATCCCGACGCTGTTTTGAAGCGTTTCTCATTTATTGGTTACATGTTTGTGTTTCTAGTGGAACGCAAGCGCCAATGGCGGGCGGACGCTGCTAACCACGACGCCGAGCTAAATCGAGATATCGAACGCATGCGACAACGGCGAGCCGAGGAGCCGGCGTTGCGGGCAGAGCAGGTACGACGCAGAGAACGACGTCACTAATTGCGATGTCAATGGCGCGCGCGCGTGGTTGGGTGCGACGTAGAGAACGACGTAACTGACGGCGCAGCCGATGGAGACGTTTAGCGAAACATGGGACGATGTTCGTTTCGCCTAGCCATATGCAGCTTTCGCTGTAATACTCAGCCAAATTTTAGCTAGAAATATCGAGCTTTTATTTTTCGATAAGCCGAACATTTTGCAATAGCAAATCAATAGCGCTCAAGCTAGGAATCCAGCGGGCACGGCACTCTTTCATAGGCCAAGCCAGCGCTCGCCCCAGACTTCGCCTCTGCCGGTAAGGAACTACGAGGTCTGCCACTCCAGAATTTTTTTTTAACATCTCCTCGAAGCCAACTAACCCTTTCACAAACCCGTGCAGTCGAGCGAGGGATTGTGGCGTGAGGATGTTTAGGTGTAGTGGTCGGAGGTGGCAGCTGTGTCACGTTTAGTTTCTCAACAGAGTGCCTTGATAGCACTTTGTCGATCGTACCACGTTCCTCTGGAAGTACCCTATTTCTCACCTATAGAGAAATTCTAGAACACTATGGCATGGGCAGGAGAATCCCCCCCCCCCCCCTATAGATCTCTCAAAAAGAAGTAATCTGTAAAAAGAAAAAGAAGGAAGAAGTCCCCAACCAACACCACCTAAAAGACTAGGTGGTGTTGCCCAAACCCGTATATCCTACACAAATGGCATCCTGAGGTGCACTCTTCAAAATGCAAAAATTGTGAAGGCATAGCGACCCTAAATCATATGCTCTGGGCTTGCCCAGCTCTAAATGGTCTACATGGGAACAAAGAGTCATGGGAATCCTCCCTTCATAGCCAGGAAGAACAAGCCCAAAAACGAGTCATCGGCCAAGCCCAGGCCGCCGCCGGAAGCCACCTGATTCCGGCTGACGTCTAAGGTGGGGGGGGGGGGGGGAGGAGTAGACGGTGAATGGGGAAGCTGCGTTTCACCCCGATCACCCATACTCTCTGACGGGTGCGCATAAAGTGCTTTCTCTCACCCTGCAAGTCCGCTCCGCTTCTCTTGTCGAGATGTGCCGAAATGTACCCTCCTTCCACGAGGAACGCACATCCCAATGACATATACTTACAAAACTATTTGTGACTATATTTTCACTATTTCCGTGGCACTAAGCGGCCGCGGCGTTTTCGCTAACCTATGCCGGGACAACGTAAAACTACTCCAATCTGTTTCTATTAGAATTCCTCCATTGGCTATCCGTTTATACATTAAAATGGCTCATCGCACGCATAAATATGGGCGCGGCGTCCGCCCGTATGAGCTGAGCCCGCGTCCTTTTTGAACCTTTCACGGTGGGCTATAGCGGCGAATTTCTAGTAAAAAAAAAAAAAGAGATTCGAATAGTTTTACGATAACCGGACCTAAAGTTTGGTTCGGAAATCAACTAGTCCTATTCCTTTTTTTTTTCTTTTTTACAGCGAAGCTGTTAAGGGTAATAGTAGTAGCAGAAGTAGTAGTAGTAGTAGTAGTAGTAGTAGTAGTAGTAGTAGTAGTAGTAGTAGTAGTAGTAGTAGTAGTAGTAGTAGTAGTAGTAGTAGTAGAGGTTGAGGAAAAGAGAAAAGATGCATATTTCTGCAGCCCTTATAGGGAGCACGGCTCGGCATCTGAGGGACGGGGAAAGGGGGATAGAAAGTAGGAAAAGTGGAAGAAGGGGAGGGAGAGGGTAGTCGTCATCGTCTCGGGCAGGGTGCCCTTACAGTCGGTCAGCCAGCATCGAATCGGCAAGGTAGCAGAGTACGACTTTGAATACCCTGTTGGAACTGCGGGCTGGGAAGAGCAGGTCCGTGGTGGAGGCTGAAGGCAGGCCCATGCGGCGTAGTTGAACCACCATGGTGGCTCGGTGTTGGTTGAGTGCGGGGTAGAAACATAGGAGGTGCTCCAGTGTTTCGTCTGCCCCGCACTGTTAAGGGCTCAGTCTCCGATGGTCGTGCCCGCGTGTAGAAAAAAAAAACTCTCATTGGCCGTATGCTGTATGTGCGAGTGAAAGCGTGCGAGGGACGCGCGCTTTAACGGGGAGCGAACGCACGGCGGAGAGGAAACGCGACTTCTTCCGTCGCGCGAAAGGCCGTGGGGGATGGGAGGGAGGGAGAGGAGGCAACGTTTAGCTGTGGCACCAAATGTGTATCTTGCGACCGGGCGCAAAGGGAACTGGCGACTCAATCACCCACGCGAAAGGAGGAAAGCGGGAAGGCAGCGCGGGAGAGGGAGTGCGGCTTTTGCTCTGCGAGCAATGAACTGCGTACTTGTACTTTGCGCGGCGACGGGCGGTCGCGCGCACCGTATCTTGAAAGCGATCTGCAACACGGCTCCTACCATGCACTGTGCTTTTGCCGCTCAGTTTCCGTTGAAGCGATAGACCGCATGAACCTTCGCTCGCTGCTGCTGGCGCGCTTGCTCACGCCAGCGTTTTGACAGCGGCTGTGTGCGGTCATCGAGTGTGATCTATTTATGTTTGCGTGTGCGCGCTGACACCATCCTTGTTAATTCAGTTAGTAAGCGAACGTGTCCAAGTTTTGAGTCTGAGAAGATTTAACATAAAAGGCATGCGCTGCCGGTGTTTTGTTTCATGACATTTGTTTATGGGCAGTCATTTTCAAAATTCGGAGGAGCTCTACTTGGACATGTAGCAGCACCAGCCACGCGCAGAACTGTTGTTGATGGCGCCGGCCTTTTGCCCGCGTTCGCACCGAACGCGCACGGCGTTGGTTACGTGTGTATGAAGAACGTGCCAACCTTTGCCGTGCACCCTATGGCGGTGTACCGTAGCGACCATAAGGCCATGGTCCCTGTGGTCCCTAAATAAATGAAAACCACCGAATCACACACACACACACACACACACACACACATATATATATATATATATATATATATATATATATATATATATATATATATATGTGTGATTCGGTGGTTTTCATTTATTTAGGGACCACAGGGACCATGGCCTTATGGTCGCTATATATTTCTCATTCTTTAATAGTTCAAATAACCAAGTGCAGCATCACATCTTAATAGTCATAATTGTAACTACACAATTCCCACCATAGTACAGCTTCGCTTA
Source organism: Dermacentor silvarum (assembly GCF_013339745.2). Classification (NCBI taxonomy): domain Eukaryota; kingdom Metazoa; phylum Arthropoda; class Arachnida; order Ixodida; family Ixodidae; genus Dermacentor; species Dermacentor silvarum. Next base: position 91,969,374 of record NC_051161.1, read on the forward strand.
GGGAGCCTACATGCAAAACAGCGTTGCATGCAGGCTCCCTAGCTTCGCTGGTCTTCCATCTCCACCACAGTGGAAGGGCTGACAGTCTTTTTCTTCTTTTTTTGTCCAATTTCTGCCCTATTCCCCTGCAGGGCACCCAACCGAGCCCATCCTCGTTATTCTCTTTATATTCTTTTTACATTTGCCTTCGCACTTCTCGGTGTCAGTATCGACTCTCGTGTCTAGGTATCGCCAATATGAAGAGAGAGGGAAGGAAAAGCAGGAGCTTGACCAGCCGCACATCCGATTTGCTACTCTACGCAGGGGTAAAGGTGGTTAAGAGTAAGCTTTACGAAGGGGACCTATAGGGGACAACTCCGTTTCTACAGAGTACATAATCAAAAGTTTAATTCAGGGCCGTCAATTCCTTTCTTTCTTTTTTTTTTGTGCGTCCCAAATCGTTACGAACGATCGGCCCGTTTCCTGAAGCTAATAACTGCTTTTCGCAGTAAACAACGGGCACTTTTGTTAACAGCAAAACCGAACTGCGTCGTCACGTCACGTTGCTTAATTTTAGCCTTCATTAGCAAAAAGCTTTCGCTATGCCAATCAGAGCAACTGATATACACTTAAGACAGTGAAGCCTGGCGAAGCTGCGTAAGCGCGTTCTCGCACCATTCGTCGGAAGGGGGTCTACAAGGGGGTCTATTTAGTGGTCGTTGCCTCTGACTGTTTTCGCGCAAACACCGACAGCTTTCACCGCTTCAGCAGTGGAAGGTCCTAGCCGACCTCCAACGTGGAGGCGGCGAAAGGCGACGTGAGAAACAAAAATTACGGATTACTGGCTCAATAAACCACCTAAATAAGTTATTGTTTATTCGAGCGAAGTATAGGCAAGGTAACTTCATACTATATACACTCATTATTGCGTTTCAAAGCAAATTCCGGTTTCAGACACGCACATTGCATTGCACGTTTACATTTGATATCGACCTCGCCATCGCACACTGGCCTTCACCGCCTCACTCCACTTAACAGTTTCGCTGTCTGGGATTCGCGTTTAGGAGATGAAACTCCGAAGACGCTCACCGCGTCCTTATCGACGGAGAGCGAGCGAGGGAGCATCATTATTGCTGTTGTATCCTCAGCGAGTGCCAGGGACGCCCCGTTACGATACAGCGTGCGCCCAACGCTTCGAGGCATCTGCTGCACCGGTTTCACCATCGTTACAGTTAGCGCCGAGCTATAGCTAAGCGCTAACCGCGTTTCGACGTTTGCTGATGACCCGCATCAGTTCGAAATATCGAGGTTCCCGCTCAAGAGACGTGCGGCCTACCTGCGTAGTCGATGGTGACCGGGAGAATCTCGCTCTGCCGGCACGGGCGAAGCCCTCGGCGATGCCGACTGACGCTCGCACCAGGTTAAGGGACCGCCGCATCGTAGAAGCAGCAAACCTCGTCGAACACACCGAAGCGAGTGACCTTCGACCCTTTCGTCTAATTGGACCGCGCACGAGCGGCGTCTATGGCCGTCAGGGTTTGCTGCGCACTCGGCGATGCTAGGGAGCCTACATGCAACGCCGTATGCGATGCGCTCCAACTGCTGAACGCAAGACGCGACAAGTGCTCGCCGGTATCCCTGTCAGTCACGCTTCACGCGAGGTGACGTCATCATATAATGGCAGACTATAATATATAAAATGCCTCCTAAAGGCATGGATATATATTATATGTGCAGAGTGCTTACGTATTAGTCTCACGCGCGATTCGAAACATGCAGCAACCGCATAAAAAGCGTTCACGCCATATTACCGGCGTCGCGACTCCCCGCGTCAACGCGCCCTTTTCACGTGCATATTCGCCATGAATAACCACCCTGTTAAGGTGAGCGAATGCCGTGCCATAGAACATAAGAGAGTGCTGCTAAGATTACCAGAAGAAACAATGGGGCTGGGATCATTGAGCTGTCATGGGAATTACGGATACTGCGTGGATTTGTTTATTCGTTCTCGTGGCTTTATTATTACGCTTTGTCTGCCTTTACTGGCCTAACTTTCGAAACAATCGATATTTTTTGTAAACACGTGCAGGCAATAAGACTGAGCGCAGATTCATCATAGGTGCATTTAAAACGCAATATTTTCTTTAGATATGATCAATTCGCAGTCACAACGTCATTTGAAGCCAGAAAAAAAATTACACCATCCTCCCGTAGGGGAACCCTGAGTAGTATGCGAAGCAGCCATGGGGTCGACTCAAGGTAGCTTTATCAGCTGTATAAACTTGGACATGCAGCAGCACTAGCAACGCGCAGAACTGTTGTCGACGCCGTCGGCGTTTTGCCCGCGTTCGCACAAAATGCGTGCGGCATTGCTGACTGTTGCCGGAGCCTCTGATATGATGATAAGTGGTTCTTGAGGGAAAGGGAAAGGTTGGCGCTATCTTCTGCAGCCCTTGAGGGAGCACGGCTCAGCGCCAAAAGCCTCTGATATAAATAAGCACTTGGTGCCGCAGCTAAACGTGACCTCCCTTCCCTCCCCCCCGCCCCCTCGCCCACGGCCTTTCGCGCGTCGGAAGAAGGCGCGTTTGCTCTACATATACGGTGATTGTAAAGGAGGAAAGAGACGCCTACTTCTGCAGCCCTTAAGGAAGCACGGCGCAGAACGCGCGTTTGTTCTCCGCCGTGGGTTCACTCCCCGTGAAAGAGCGCGTCCCTCGCGTCCTTTCGCTCGCACATACAGCGTTCGGCGCGCGGCGACCATTTCATCTCCATTGACGTCATACGGAACCTCACGGCGACGGCGACGGCAGAAATCTGCTTTGGAGTGTCCACATAATTGCTATCGCAATAAAACTAATCCCCGTGTTCAGAAATGCATCTTAACTTGAAGGCCACGCTTCACTTGATTTAAACGACGCCTGTTATGAACGCGCTTAGCTAAGGAAACGCAATGAGCGTCTTGGGCACGCTCACAACAGGCGTCATTTAAATCAAGTCAAGCGTGGGCTTCAATTTAAGATGCATTTCTGAATACGGGGGTAAGTTTAAGGAAAATCCATGTGCTACCCACCTTTCCCATTCCGAATCGAACCACCATGTACGAGCCTGCAGCTCTCGTAAATACCAGCGCCGGATTTACACCTCCTAATATTTTGCAGGAAATTATGTCATATGCGGCACACGCTACGACCAGCGCAACTGCGTGGAACGTGTTTCCGGCCGCTGGATTTTGGAAGAGACTGCCAAATTCCGCCGCATTGCCTTAATCCGACGTGTTTGCTTCATGATTCACGAGACACAGCTCTGACTACCCCCTGAGCCAATCGCAGAAGAGAATGTGACGAAATTGACAACAGGGTGGAATTTGAAAGTGTCCAACATCGAATTCCACGAAGATCCCGCTACATAATATTGCCGATCCAACGACGGACGGAACTGCGTCGAAAATGCACCAGAAATACGCTCCATGTAGTAATGTTTTAGAGAGAGACGCGTGTATACTGTATAAGGCGTTCTTTTTTTGCAATAGTCATTATAATTTTAAAAAATCACCCGCGGCATGTAGCACGTGACCCGTATAGTGCGTTTTATTTCTTCATTGTGTTTCTTTAAATTATTTTTTATTTTATTCTTCAATTTTTGGTTCAGGCTGCCGTATATTCGATTGTTAATGTGCGAATTAAACATTTTGCGAAATAAACATCGGACCGAGGACAGAAAGGCCCTAGGAAAAGGAGTGCAGAAAATATGCTCATGGTATTTACAGGGGAGACAAAGGTGATGGTGTTCATGTAAGCATGCTAGATTCATGAAAACATGCTAGAGCTTGTAAATTAAGCCGATGTCGTCAAGGAACATAAGACAGCTCGAAGCTTGCCGTTGCTTTGTACGAGCATAGCCTCCTATATAATCTATAGGAGGCTATGGTACGAGAAGACATGGGACCTACTATGCTTCCTAAGTCTAATGATTCGTGAGACTCGGAGCCCATTCTACCGAAATGACAAGTTCTTTCGTCTCCCTAACCGGGATATTCTAACAAAATGTCTTCCACAGTTTCTAATGCACCACAGTTATCACAATACCCGGACCAAGACGAATTTTTTCTTCAACTGCAAAGCTTAATTTCTGAGACACCCGTACCAATTTGCTTTGTAGCTTCGTGCTCCAGTCGGGTGGATGACAGTTTTTTTTTTCCTTCAAGATTTTAAACAATATTTTACTATCGCGCTGCCGGAAAAGGTTACGATGTTATTTTCTAGTGACTGCCTGGTCATTGCGGCATTTTTGGCAACCATATTGATGACGAAGCTGCTACATCAGCCCGTGATAAAGCGCAGCTAGACCATGCTCATAGAACGGACGCGGGCAGGTAACTTTAACCGATCCCTTCGCTACATCCCTCTCACTCTTTGGAAGACTCCGGAGTATTCCAACCGTCCTTCGTGCGTGCTAGATACACCACTGCAGCTGCGATTGCTACCAACCTTCTGACGGCGTTACACTACACTGCTGTGCCACCTATGACTACGTGTAGCCTTCACAAATTCATACTCCTTCCTTATTTCTAATGTCCGATTTCCCTATATGCGACCACTGTAACAATGAGAAGAACATCGAGCGCATTATCTGCCACTACACCCGCTTTGACCACCATCCCCCCCTTCGAAGCGCGCCCAGCTAACTGGACGGTCTAACCTTTACAAAGGCAAAAATCCTGGGTGCTGGGCCTCATCCAGAAAGCCTACGCGTGCTCTAATAATTGTTCTAAAATCAGTGGGCCTAAAGATGCGCTTACAGGCTGTAAGATACGGTGTATATTGACACCCTTCGTCTACTAATGTGTGATTAAACTATCTCCTTGTGCCTTTTCTTTTTCCTATTTCACTGTATCATTCCTCTGCCACCACGCAGTATAGGTAGCTTGCACGTGACGTCATGGACGCAGCTGCTTACCGTGCTGGTTCACCAACATGGCGCCTAGGAGGACGTCAGTGTAAGGCCATCTATAGCCAACCGGACGTCCGTCAAACTAACTTCCTTGTTTCTCTCTCTCTTGTCATCCTTGAGCTGCTTCAGCTGCGTCACGATTCTGATAGCGTACAAATGTGTGAATTTCGTCTTCATATCGGACTTGACCATAGTGCGAAAGTACGTGTCTAGAGGTTGCAGAAGAGAGCCGCATAGGCACAAGCCCGAAATCGCCAAGTTCAGGAGCCGCGAATATGTCCAAAGTCCTCGATTTGCGCAGAGTCGGGACCACAAAGTTACAGGGTTTTACTTTATTTCTACATTTACGTGACGCGGACTGATGTATCTCTGTGTACCTAATATTACGCACGGAATGAAACACACCGTGTTCCGAGGCACGCAAGGCGTACTGTGATTAGTTTTCGAAGGCCACAGTGCCCATTTCGTCGAAAACACATTTAATTATATTTAGTGCGCCTGTAGACAGTCTTACAGCTGCGGAGACCTCGTTCACTGATGTTTAAGGACCAGTGAGGAACTAAGGTATTAAGACTTGGCAACGACACAAGTCTGTGTGACAGGCGTTGTCCCAACAAAATATATTTTGTTTTGTACACCCTACAGCCGTTTTCTATAACGAAGCACCCATGCAATTGGCTAAAACTTGGACGCTATTACGTGTTTGCCAATCACGTTATGGGATTTTGCACCATTCTGTAGTTTGCTGCATATATGTGATGGAAATACATTATTTTATGGACATGCAACACTACACCCAGCCTTGGCTGCACTAAAATTAGCAGCATAATTAGTATCTTGACTGAGTTAATCTATAGTATTAGTATCTTGACTGAGCATAATTAGTATCTTGACTGAGCGTAAAAATTGTTTGCCGACGACGGAAGCCTTTGGGCCTTTGTATAGTGTTTCCCCTTTGATGAGCCTTAGCAGTGGGTCCACAGGGCCTTCTGAATACTTTGTCGAGCCGGTTCGGAACGGTTCCGATTCAGTTCCAAGATGCGTAAAAATAACGGTTCGGTTCCGGCTCAGCTGAACACAACGGTTCAGTTCCGGTTCGGTTCGACACTCTGGTGAAGATATGAGTCGAACTCGAGTATATTTCTTGCCGATGTGGCCTAGGGCGATTTGTAGAATCCCAGCTTGTGGCATGGTGGTGGTTGGCTGGTGAGCTCGGTATAACACAGTACCAGTTTTAAATGTCAAGCTTTGATTGCCTCGTACCGCCACTTTGCGGGTGCTGGATGCTGGCCGAAGTACTAAGTGCAGAGGACACAGATACTCGGAAGAGGCGCTGAGCGGAGCAAGGCGCTCTTTGATAAGTAGGATTAGATGTTGTGGCAGCAACGGGACCAGACAGTGTGTCCTTTACGGATGCAAACTAGTATTTGAGAAACAGTTGGTACCGGACGAGTTCGGTTTGTTGTGTAGCGTGTGCGGCAGATTCCCCGGGTTTCTGTCGGACGTGCCTGTGGTGTTGTTGTTGTTGTTGCCTCAAAACATGGCTCGTACCCACGAGGGGGATTGGCCTGTGGTGTTGGAGCGGCACACGTTTGTGATGAGCGAAGCGTCTTTTTTTTCCCCCGATAAGAAAGCGTCCCACATCATCGTATGTTCTATACTTGTAAATGGCCGTTGAAGAGGAAGAGCGTTCTTCGCAAACATGTAAGAAAGCTACCCGCCGTGGTAGCCTAATGGCTACGGCGTTCTTATCACGAGGTCACAAGCTTGATGGCGGCCGCATTTCGATAGGGGCGAAACGTAAAAAAAAGAAAGAAAAAACACACAATTGTGTTTACATTCAAGTGCATGTTATAGAGCTCCAGGAGGTCCAAATTAATCTGCAGTCTCCCTCTACGGCGTGGCTCGTAATCAGGACGGGGCTCCGCCACGTAAAACCCCAGAATCGGATTTACATTTAATTTAAGCGGACAAAGCTTCGCCGCAAAAGATTCCCACAGCACACGAGATCAACATTGTTTTTGTTTGTTTGTTTTTGCGATCTCCTACCAGGCCTTGAAGAAAAACCCCGGCGTAAAATGCTTGGACGATCGGAAGCAGCAATTAGGGCGTTGCTTCTGCGACCTGACTGACAGTTAAATACGACAGCACTTCGCTTTTGAGTTGTCACAGTGATGGAAAAGGCCGCGGCCGCACTAAGTCACGCAGTCGCGATCCTCAGGTGACTGTGACGGCCCAGATTTCGTTGAAAGGGGGGGTTGTATAAATGCGATCCGCGTAACGCGGCATAAAATAAATGAAAAGTAATAAATATAAAACGAAGCACCAAGATATACAGCTGCAACGCAACACCAAAACCTTGATTTCCTGAATTTCGAAACTTGCTCAGTCGCGCAGTTGTCTTCCGTATATAAGGCACCGCCCTCGCGTATGCAACCGCAACGTTCCAGTTCTTTCGTGCAATATAGGAAACTGCCCGGCAGCCCAAGAGGGTAGAGCTAAGCCAGTGTAATTTTAAGGGAGGCTACGCGCAGGCCAAAACGTCGGACTGCAATGGCGCTTGCGGAACTAATCGGTGTCACAGCTGCCCAACCATAACGGGGTGGCCGACCGAGAAGGAAGTACAATGGTCCGCAGCATCTCATAAAAGCAAATAATGAATCGACATTTTTTTTTTACAGAGTACAGAAAAACGCTGCAACACGTTCTTCTTCTCACTTGAAAAATGCTCGCTGCGTGTTTGGAGGGTGTAATCGACTGACACGCCACCAGGTAGCCGCAAGAGGAAACGGAGTCACCCTTCACCCGCTAAAAATTCTTAACAGCAGCTAATATGATTGAACAAGAGAAGTGCTGATTGAAAGTACTGCTTAACTGGCTTTGCTTGCAGCGTCTGCTTGTTTTTGTTGTTGCGCTGAAAATACGGAGTTTCGTAGTTAGCTTTGTCGTCGATAGGTGACGCGAAAGTCAGCAGGCACCTGTGGCGTTAGCGAATCACTGTGCCAGGGTTTTGAAACATGCTGTGTGTACGGGGCGGGGAGTCTTGCAACTGGTAATATACTGAGGATCTGTACGTGCGAGGCAGCAAGCTGCGTGCGGAAACCCGCACGGCGGTCCTGCGGAGCGCATCGTTCTCAGGACGCCTCGCCGCGGATGCTGTTTCCCGTGTGAAGTAAACATAAGCTGGCTAGGTCACTCTCTCGGACGCGTTCGTCCATTTCCGCAGGACTCGCGCTTTTTTTTTCTCTTCCATTTACGCGCAAGTCTACTAAACTTGTAAATAATTTCTCGACTTGAGCGCTCATTGAATATTACGCCAATATAAGATGGAGCAACGAGATGCCTTTACACAACCTTTCTGTTACCCATCAGAGAACTTATCCGAATCGCTTTTCCTTGCACCAAAAAAGCACGGCATGCTTAGATCAAGCCAAATGCACGGCATGATTCTCATCTCAATTCACTAAGGCTGGCAGCCAAACAACTAATACCTAGTTACATACCATAGACTATCTGCGATAGACCGACTAACTGATGAAGGCGGTAACTTTCTATTAATTGCCACACTGCTCCTCCGTAACTGTCTCGTTCAATCCCAAGACGAGTCTCTAATATCTCGCTACTTTCTCAAAACAATGATTACGGCGGTGCCATCGGACTACATCGGACATGTGGGTGCTGCGTTCATCGTTCTAGGGTGCGTAACGCATTACACTGACGGGCGTAACAAGTTAAATAACAGCGATATGCTTTGTATTATGCCTAAGGGCAAGCTTTCGAATTAAAAAAAAAAAAAAACCGCGACCCGCTGCCTCCGCACTCTGTCGGGAGACGCGTGCGAAAGTTGAGGTCGGGCAGCCGTGGCGATAGAAGCAAAAAAGACGCTTGTTCATTTGCCCATTGTTTGTCACGATGGCTCGGAAGACGAGGTCACGCTTTCCAGAGAGATTGCGGAAGGCCGGTCATCATCGTAATAGAGGACAGTCGCGAATATATTGCACCAAACGTTGGCGGCCCTGACTGAGAAGCCTTTCGTGACAACGAAGGAGCGTACTCCGTGTAGGAGGACTCGGCGTAGTATTTACAAGGAGTACGAAAAAAGCGTAGCGATGTACGGTGGCATTAGAAAGTTACACGTTTTCAAACCAAAGTAAGCTATTGTACGTGTCTCTGTGAGGATCGACTAAAGAGCAAGACCCTGGAGGTCGTACATTCAACTTCCTTATAGGAAACGTCTGAGTTCGGGGTCTCAATTGCAAAGAATAAACAAGAAATAACAAGTACTTTCTTGAACAACACTTGTCGTTATAAGCGAGGTTTGCGCGTGTAAATGCATTTTAGTTCTATTTAATCTAATTGTTTTCCCGAGCTGCAGCCATGAGAGACTTCCCTGCTTCACTACATCTACTCGGCGAAACATCGACGCCAAAACTCGGAGAAGTCGGCGAAAAACAGCTAGGCCCGCATGCTACACCCATGGGTCGACTGTATTGCAATAGCATTATCAAGAGGGTCAATATTGCAGTGCCTCGAGTATCGGCTCAAGCGTTACAAGCCGCGTTCAAGCTTTTTGCAATGTTACATATCAGGAAACACATCACTAGCGTCAGGAGCAGCCGACCAAGTTCCCGCCTTTTGATTACACAGTCTCCGGGGTCGGCACTAGTTTAACTGACGAGAAACCGAACACCCGAACAGCCGTTTCAAACCCCGGGTATGTACGCAAAAAAAGCTTCGATTTAAGAACCTGTGACGAAAATAAGAAAACCCTCAAATGATCTCAAAGAATATCTACAAGCTCCTTCCATCCGCACCATGGTTCGCTGAATTATGGCGCGTCCTACACCTGTCAAGCTTTGGGTAAAGCGGTACGCGTCCACAACCAGCTGTCTGCGAGAAGAGAGGATCACAATAGTGCTATCATTGTCAGTCATCGAGCGTGACTGCTAAATGGTATAGCTCGGGTGGCGTCCATTTAAACAATAGTGCAGTGAGAGCTCGTCTCTCTCGGTCACACACACCCACGCACGCCTACACGAGGGCGCGCAGTCGAGCGGTTTGCCGGGCGACTATACAGGACGCGTCGTTCAGCTGGTACCGGTGTCCCTGCGCGTCCGATGCCCAAAGTACTGCGCCACGATTGTAGACTTTCATCAGGCCCGCCCGTTCAGCCGCGTACCCAAGCGAAACTGAAGTGGTAATTGGCAGTGTGTGCCATAGGTCTCCATCATAGTGGAACGGCTCAAGCGCCTTGTCCCTTCAACCCTCCGTTTTATTTCTTTCGGCAAATGGGTTACTGTATCGAAAAGTGGGCCACGTCGTTTTCTCTAAAGCTAAAACTAATCACGAAAAGAATTTAAGAAGATGAAGGCTATTTGATTTCTGAATCACACTGTGGTTAACGCAGAAGCTGCGGTCGCTGAGTGTCATATATGAAAAGCGAAATTAGTCGCAAATAGGTTTGCAATGACATGGCATCCAAATGTGTCCAGACGCTTGGCAGAAAGAAGCCAGGGCGCAAAGCCTCCTGTCCCCGGCCCTCGCACGTGAAACGCGAGGACACCCTGTGCATTACCCATGGATGAAGAGTGGCAAACATTGCAGAAACCCCCAGACACAGTTCTCCATTCCAGTATTGAAATTGCATCATCGGAATGTTCCCTAATTTATTTTATCTTGCCCGTTCACGCTCTGGCGTTGTAGCCACATTAAGCTCATTCGCTTCGTACACCGGGATATAGACGCAGAAGTTCGCTTTGATGTCCTCCGCTCCGAACACGCTTTATTCCTTTCAGCAGCCAGGGTCGAGATAATGTAACAACCCTATTCCAATTATTTCCTACCCGCCGAGGCGGTACGTGCTTCAGTGGCTTTGGCGTCGCGTTGCTGAGCCGGAGGTCGATGACTCGATTCCCGGACGCAGAGGCCGAATTTCAACGGGGGCGGAATGCCACAACGTTCGTGTGCCGAATGCTGAGATTTATGTGCGCGTTAAATAACCTCGGATCATGAAAATTAATATGTAACCCGTCACACAGTTTAAGGACGTTAGCCCCACAATCTAATCGCTTTCCTCTCATCTGTTCTTCGCTAATCTGAGCAGCACGCTCTGTCTTGCCATTCGTGGGCCGGTCGTGAGGAGTGGGCAGTAAGGAAACTAAACGAACCGAGCGAAAGAAATCGTTACATCTTGTACCAGTCCAGGTTTCTACTGCGTCATTCAATTTCATAATTCCGACCAACTTCGTAATTATACTGCGCCTCCCATATCTATAGGTCTCTATATCCCCGACCTCGGTCATCGACGAGCTACTGCAGAGCGCAGCCATCGTAGTCGGGCAGTATAGTGCCAATTCTGGCCGCGCTCAGTGCTTGGAAAAAATGTTCCTTGTGAGAACGGTCAAGAGTGATCTAAACCCTACACGTACCGACGACCCTGATAAGCCGAGCGAGTGAGCCTAGAAAAGTTAGACAAAGTGCGTCTTGTGATGAGATCCGTACTGAGGACACCACTGTGTAGTGTCTTTCAGCGGTAGAACTATACCGTGTGTCCAAGCTAACGTTAGCCAGAAAATAATGAAAAAGAAACACGGTGCAAGATACAATTATAAAACCTATGGTGTTCATTCGTCACAGGTCTGACGACCGACCACCGTAGTTCTTATAAGCCTGTCTGGCAACATTTTTTTCTTCCTTTTGATTTCATCTAACGGCTCGGTTGATGTGAACTTATACACCCTATATATACGGATGCTTGGATGATGAATTCAGTGCAAATGTCTCGGCGTTGTTTTGCACGCCTGGGAGTGTCTGTTATGTGTCTTTTGCTGCAGTGCTGCAGCGTTGGTCATGGCGAAATCCTGCTACTTTACATTCGCGTTTGTCAAAGAACGTCCGTACAGAAGGCCGAGATAGATAGTCGCCTTATCAAACCAATGCTTTGTTGCCCCCGTGAGATCGCTGAGCTGAAGTCAGCACCCGCCTGAAGTGGTGTTCGCATTTGGGCACAGCTTATGAACGGTGTAGTGCATAATCCCTGCATGACATTGCGGGTTGCATAGGACCAAAACAAAGGCAGCTGTACACATCGCTTTTAGTTGCGTAGTATTAAAGTACCCATTTCATGAAAGCGTTGCCTTACTCTGTTTCAACAGGTGTGTTGAATCTGCATACTCTTTTTTTTTCTTTTCGAGTGCCTATTGTGTACCGAAGGTCCTTACCTTTCGCACGACTTGCCACGGGAACAAAAGGGACGCAAGAAATCAGGTGTACATACATCAATCTCTTATTATTGTTATTTGTACAAAATTAGCCTTCCGCGCGTCATTCTAAATTAGCGTGCCGAGCGATCTGTGCCTGCAGTCTGCGCAGACGAAACGATGAGGTAAACAAAGGAAAAAAAGAGAGTTCCGAAACAGCGTTCGTTTTGCACGCTATTTTCTATGCATCCATCGCTCACTTCGTTTCTTACGTGATTAGTATTCGCCGTCGCCCCCCGCGGGCGTCGCGGCGGAATATAAAAGCGCGAGAAAGGACGCGATATCCTGGCACCGTTTGTTGCAGAGCTTTTTTTTTTTTTCATCCGCAGACACGCTCGTCCTTCGCAACTGCCGCGCGCCTTCCGCGCTAAATCGCCGCAAAAACGCCACCATGCCACAGACGACCACGACGACGGGCAAGATCCATTACAAGCAGTTGAGCGTGCGAGCTGTCGATGCAAAAGCGCGCGAGCGAAAAGAGTTCTACAGGTTTCGCCCTGCCCTTGCGACGTTGGACGCCCGTCGGCGAGTTTCCGGATGCGGGTCGGCTCCCCCCGCCAAGGTAGCAACAAAAAAAGTGTACCGCTCGGCCGCAAGGTCGGTGACGGATGGAGAAAAGCCACGCCGTATAGTAGCAGCAGCAGCAGCCGCCTTGATCCAGCGATTTGCCTCAATGCGGGCCGGCCCGTTCGCGGATTGTTCCGAGAATCGCCACGCACCGGAACGCGCTATGTACGCGCGCTTTGAGTGCGGTTTTGTCGGGGCATGGCCGTACTGAAGTACGCACGCGCAGCGCTTATTCAGGCCATAGTCAGGGTTTCGCGGAAGTTTTCCGGTCTAGAGTCTGAGCGAAAATGTCCCGATGCGTCGGTGCCGCCAACGTAAATTTAGCAGAACACTTTTGGCGAGGAGAATACAAGTATTAAGCATATCTTCTGTCATCGATGTATGTGTGCGCAGTCTGCAACACACTTGTCTCTTTAGTGTGCGGTCGATCGAGTGGCTGACTGCAGACTGCGCGAGTGTCCGCAGCGGCTATTATAGCCGGTAGGTAGCTATACTGGGTTCCAGATCTGTTTGTTCTGTGTAGCGCACGGACCGAGCATGCGACATGACCCTGCTTGGTCGTATTGCGACGTCGGCCTGCATGTTCTTTCGCGATAGATGGAGACCAAGTTGTCCGACTGACCACTCCTCTAGACAAGGGCGTGATTCACACTGTACGATGTGAAATGTTTTGCAAAGATCAGATAGGGGCGGTAGGAAAAATTAGAAAGCGATGTTAACCGTGATCGCGCTCGGTTGGCTATTCTGCGTTGGTGAGGTAAGGAAGAAGAGCGGGGGGGGGGGGGGGGGGTGAAGTGACCGACAGCGCGAACGCACGCACATAAGCTCCAAGCGTTTACCGCATAGCCAAAGGTGGTCGCTGAATCTAAATAGCATCTCAGAATAATGTAAATCAGCTCTTTGTTAGGTTTCTGCGCACAGCCCATCTTCCTTGGTCAGGGCCGCAACTTCTATTGTATAGCATACTTGTCTGTCGTCTTTGCCACAACTTTAGAGGTCACAGCGTGAGTAATGGCAGCGGCTGTCGGCTCTTTCTACACAACTAGAACTTTATTTGCATTCGTCCGCCCCGATATTGCAAGGGATTTCAACGTTCCAGTGTTTTAGCTTCTGTGCCCACAGATACAGTCAGAAGCGAAGTAGTCCCGCTAATGGGCAGAAATTGGTGGGCTCGATTCCCGGCCGCCGGCGACCGGATGTCGTGGGAGCGGATCGCAAGAAAACGCCAGTTCACTGAGCAGCCTTCTGCAACGACGCCACTCATATACATATAAAACGTGGCTCTGCGACCGTGAAGCCCTAACCAATCCAACAAAGCCACCCAAAATTCTCCCCATTCTATGTATACGCAATATTGTGACGCATGTATTGCATCCGTGCTTATTATATATCGTGCCCCGAAGTTCACAGTACATGGGCAGCGAATATGCATAACCAAGCAGTAATTCGAGCAAACGCCGGTGATAAATGATCCGCCCGATCTGCAGCAGGAACGTCAAGCGTATACGTTTTATCGCCCATTTGTTTATGACGACAGCTCTCAAGAATATGTGGTATCAACTCCATTTACGCGAAATTAACACCATACAACATCTCGAAGCTGTAGCGTCGGCTCCGGGTTAATTTCGACCACCTGAGGTTCCTCAACCTGCACCCGAATCAAGGCACGTGCACGAGCGTTTTTTTTTTTTTTTTTTTTTTTTTGCTTCTTAGCCCCTTCGGAACGCGGCCGCTGTGGCATGCGAGTCGAACCCGGCACCTCGTGTCCAGTATCGCAACGCTACAACCGCTATAGTGATTATGATTGTGCTGAAATCAGTGACAGCCCTGTATGGTATACCGGCCGCACTTGAACAAAACAGTTCCTTTCCTGCGGCTCTTCGCAAATGCCCTTCCTACACCTTTGAGAGTGCAGAAGATATTGTGATAAAGAAACGCTGCATTAAGTGGAATACATCTCGCGGGTCCCGAGCGCACTGTTACGGTGCCCACAACACCAGCTATACTATAGCACAGATGACCCTACACTTCTCTCGTGCCAAGTATTCGCTGCACCACGTTGGCTGCGTTACAGAACGCATATGACGCGACCAAACAAGTGACACTACAGCAGTGTTGTAGAGAGTCCTCGTTTTTTAACCGACCATTGTCGAGCGGTGATCTCATACGCACGTTATGAAAGTGCCAAAAAAAAAAAAGGATCGAGTGTAGCTCACCTTGCAGATCCTCGGGTCCCTCAGGTAGTCCATCCTGCGCGCGAACTTGGGGCAGCCGACGATAAGTGCTCCCGCTGATCCGGCACTTCCGGTCCCGACGGCGCCGTTCCTGGAACAGTGTTCGCAGCATTGAGTCTTTCCGCTCGCCAGACCCATGGTGGCGGTGGCAGCAGCGGCCCGCCGCAATCAATCACAAACGCGTGCACT
The DNA here is from genome assembly GCF_013339745.2 of Dermacentor silvarum. NCBI lineage: Eukaryota > Metazoa > Arthropoda > Arachnida > Ixodida > Ixodidae > Dermacentor > Dermacentor silvarum. Next base: position 91,984,552 of record NC_051161.1, read on the forward strand.
GGTCGCGGCAGCCGACAGAGAAGGCCGCTCTCGTCTCGAGATCTCGAGACCTTCTTCGGCCGCTGACAATAAAATCACGCAGCGAAGAACAACGCGTCTCTCCGAGAAGAAGAAGCGGCACGCCTCTGAGCACGGGGTTTCAACGAGAGTCAGCACCCCTGCGGTCCGCTCGATCGCGACCGCGCGCTGTTCGAGTTGAGCGTAAACGCCGAGAGTTGTAAACTCCTGTCCGCCGAGTGGTCCAGCTGCGATCGACGGTAACGCTCCCGGAACATCAACGGCGTGGTTTGCCCCGTTGGAAGGCAGAAAGCCCGGGTTTCCCGCTCGGCCTTTGGAAAGAACTCGCCGACGGTGACTCCCTTGTCCGCAGAGGATAAGACGTTGACGCCGGGCTGGCCCCGCAAGCTGACAACTGTCTCCTCTGTTCGTTTGTTCGCCTGGACAACGACGTACTCCGGTGGACGGGTTTTCTTTCTTTTTTTTTTTTTCACCACTGCCGACGGTAGGACGTTGAGAGGAGCAGCGCGCGACCAGGCGCTTGCGCCGAGGAGCGCTGGCTATAACTGTGAGAGAAACGGACTGAACGTCGTCGTCGTCGTCCACGGCGGTCGACGCTGGCGCGAGAACGAGGCTGGCCCCGCTGACTGCGTGCGGAACGAGAGAGAGGAGGTAGACGAGCGGCCTTTAAAGAACTGCCGCTGCCTTTACGCGCCACGTAACTTCACGCACTCCCCGCACTCTCTCTCTCTCTCTTTCTTTCCCCGGCTCTGTTTCTCAAGCGTGCAGAACGAAATACACCGCAAGACTACTGCTGCTGCTGTTTGCAGTGGCCGCGGTGTCTGCGCGTGTGTTGTACGGTCTCCGTGAGCGGAGTGCCCGTGGAAGGAGGGCAGTTCTCTTTCCTCGTGGACCCTGTCGTACACACGGTCTGCGCCTCGTTGTTCTCCCGTGCAGCGTTTCACGAGAACGCGCGTTCGCGTGGGAGGAGCACGCGCGGCCGTGCGCGTCGGCGCGTTAACGGTGGTGGACATCGGTACGACACGCGATGTGCGCTCAGTAATCGTGGCCTAACGTTATGCACAGACATTCCCATGCACTGCTGAATGAATGAATGAATGAATGAATGAATGAATGAATGAATGAATGAATGAATGAATGAATGAATGAATGAATGAATGAATGAATGAATCGTTTGTCCATTTAGGGTGGATCATCCGCCTAGTCCTCACCAAGCTGAATACGCCAGTTCTCTTGTCCGATCGCTGAAGCTCAACTGCTAGCATTGGGCGCCGTCAGTAGTCTGGAGGGATACATAACAGAACCTGTCCATTAACACATCGGGTCTGAATATTAGCGTTGAGAATTTTCGACTGTTATGCCGAAGTGACGCACGGGCATCATAACGCAAGAGCAAATCTCACAAATGTCATATGCATCTGCTCATGCAATAAACGCCACTAGCCTTTTTTATATCCACAAATGCTCATCACGTGAAGTAACTGTACATAGCGTCTATGTAACCTTATAGTAGCATGTGCACTATCAGCTAAATATATTTGCGTTTTTGATTATATGGCCACCTGCTGTTCGGGTGAGCTTTTAGAGCAAGACGAAGAAGAGCACAAGCAGACGACATGCCAGTCTGAGGCCGGTTGTTCACTGCCAGTGTATTGCCGACATCAAAGCACTTGGGGTCGATCTGGTGCTCTACAATGTACTATCGCGATGTAAAGAAACGCGAACAGCGGAGTGCGTGGCCGAAGCATAACTGAAGGTATAGTGCGCGCCGTCCTGTCGTCACCATTGACAGGCGGGCACATCCGGTTTGATCGCGCAGTGCGATGGTGCGCCCCCTATCCTGCGAAATTTTTGTTTCTGCTCTACTTCTCTTTTATTTGAAAACGATGAAAGGTGACTGCACAGTAATAATGATAGCGCAAACTGTACTATCGCGATGAAAACAAACGCGAACCACGGAACGCGTGGCTTTTGGCATAGTCAGCGCTATAGATAGTGCGAGGATATGGGTCCAACTCCCATATGCTT